>NC_141209.1:9585000-9835000 GCF_054491065.1 Syngnathus leptorhynchus | reverse complement strand
ATAGTTGTTTGATATATTTTATTTCGTGTAGCAACTTGTATATGATTTTATCGTTACAGTTCAGTACTTGTTGTCTCGTTGAACTCTTGTTTTGTTAAATAAAGAGCCGTTTACCAAACCCACGTCTTTCCTGGTACTTTGTTAACGCTACAATATAGTAGTTATATACTAGATCTGTGCGGCGTGCGCGGCATTGTTGACATAAAGGACGAGGAATTTGATCGATGGATTTAATGATTAGGAGTGACAGATGGCTTGATAATATTGTTATTTGAAATATATTTTATATATCATTATATGGGTCTGTGGAATAATTAGAAATGCAAATCACGACGAGTCCGACGGCGCGCGTACACGGCATTGTTTACATAAAGGACGATCGATTGATTTAATGAATTGGAGTGACACAGATGGTTTTATAAACGTGTTATTTATGTAATAGTTATTAGAATAACTCTGAATGTTACGTCAGGCCCGTTCTCAGCTCCTCGTTTGTGTATATGTCACGTTAGCATACCGTATCGTTTGGCCTGTTGTTGCCGGTTCATGTCTGTTCTTGGTGTTGGATTTTGACAAATGAATTTGCCCCAAAAGTGTGACTTATACTCCGGTGCGACCTATATATGTTTTATTTCACTTTATTGTGCATTTCATGGCTGGTGCGACTTATACTCCGGAGCGACTTATAGTCCGAAAATAACGTTTTTTGTCAGTTTGTTTTGCATACATTTATTTGGGTTGACAGTCATAATGGCTATGACTACAATACGGCCTGCGAAAAAAAATTCGTTTGACACCCCTGGTGTTGAATAACTTAAATAGTTAAGTTAGGACTATTAACTATTCACTAGTTAATAACTATACACTGTATACTATATACTATATACTGTATAACTATACACTTAAGTTATAGTGGTTTTTAATAACTTAAAAAGCTATTTTCTGAAAACATTATTGAAATGAAATCTATTATTTCATTTTTTTGATATGATTGTGATATTCCACAATCAAATGTAAATGGGTACTGTCGAGCTCATTCAGAGACTGACTCTTTGTTTAAAGGGTTTCTTTTCATTTGTATAAATCAGCGAATTTAGTTCAACATGGAAAACACGGTTAGCTGTACAAACAACGTCATGGTTGTTTTTGACTAGAATTTTGTTTTATGTCGCTTCTTTGTCCCAGTCACGTTTGTTTCTTGGAGTGGTGTCTTATTTGAACTTTTGGTCTTGTCACAACTTTGTTTTGGGGTTTTTGGGGAAATTAATGCTTTAGTTTGGGGCGGGGGGAACAACAACAATGGACAGGTTGCAAGTGCACCCAGGCATTTATAAAAAAAAAAAAATGGAGTGGTTGCCAATCCTAAAAAAAAAAGACAGAATAACTTTAATAATTTATCTGATTACACGTAAGCACAAATTTTTAAAACGTATTTATTCACTCACTCATTCACACACTACCAATAGATAATGACGTTGTGGTACAGTCAGAGACCCTTAACAAATTGCTAACCTGTTAGCACATCTTTTCAACAAAGTTTGTTGTCGTTTCATCCGGTTTGTCATTTTAGTGCTAACGCCTAGCGCATTACTGTGACAAGCGGCTTTAGTTGGAATGAAACGTCACTGCTTGCCATAGCGTTGATGCTAACAAAAGACAAAGAGAAACAAGAAAGGCACCGTTAGCATCGGATGCCAACTGTGCAAGCACATGGGTGTTTGATAGCAGAGAGTCAACAAAGTTTAGAGACAAGCTGCTACCAGTTGCTTGCTTGCATCCAAATCAAGTGGCACAAGAAAGGAAAATCTCAAGAAGGAACCAAAAGACGAGTAGGAAAGCTTCCGATTGTGGCGGCTGCTTGGCACAACAGTTGCTGTCTGTCCGTTTTGTCCCAAATTCCTGTCTTTCCCCAGCCAGCAACCTTTTGTTTATACTATTCTATTTCCATCCACTTGTTTTTGCATCAACTTCCTGTTTGTCCCCATCCATTTCCTGTTGTTTTTGCATCAACTTCCCGTTTGTTTCCGTGTTTTCTTCCTACTGCTTTCAGAGTTCGCTGACACGCTCGCTCAGCGTCTCCAGCTCGTCCCCGCGGGCCGGGTAGAGCGGCGCCCCCTGCTGAAAGGCGTGCGCGTGGACCTGAGGCGTGAGCCTGGCATGCTGATGCCAGCGCAGGTCGTCGCTCTCGTGCGTCACGTAGCGCTCGTCCACGCGGCTCTCCAGGCTGCGCAGGTCCAGCCACATTTGGTAGTCCTGCAAAGCAGCGCAAGCCGCCTTGGCTTCTTTCACTCGCTCATTCCTCCATCCATCCGCTCACATTCACTAACTCACTCATCCTGCATTGTCACTCTGGCTGGCGCGCGCGCTCAAGCATTCACTCATCCTTTGTGCATTTGCACACATCATCACACTCACGCTTTCACTCATTTATTCACACTACGTAGCTCAAGCATATTTCTCCAGGTTGAGCGGTCTGACCTGCAGCCATGCGTGACTGAGTGTTTTGTCAACGCTGTAACGTTTCCTCATCTTCACCTGCAGAAGATTGTTGATCAGGTCGATGGCTGAAAAAGAAGGGGGGGGGTAGAGACTGGTGGGACAAAGGGGCGCTGTAGCCCTGTCACAAATCTGCGCTCTTTAGCCCCACCCAGGATTTTAATAGATATTCTAAAATACATTCTTCATTAAAGCCCCCTTCAGCTTCAGGAGGGATGCCATCTAGGAGCTATGAACGCAGAGGATGCGGGGGCCCCCTCCCCATGCACGCTCCTTCCCCCCCCCCACCCGAGTTAGGGTCAGCAGAGGCTAATGAGCTAAGCTAACATGATGTTAACATTTCTTCAGGGGTCATCGGTCTGAGCGGCTCCGGCAGTGCAGGGCAGGGCCCCGAGTTGGGGAGACGGCGGGGTAAGAGGAAGGAGGGGAAGCGGGGTGGGCGGGGCTCCATCGCTTGGCATTATCCACATGAATGCTTGTCCCTCACTGCACAGAAACGCTCTATTGAAGCGCCCCCTGCAACTTCACGCATTTTTCTGTGCTGTAAGGGACAAGCACAACTTTTTTTTTTTTTTTTTTTTTTTTATTCTCAGCGCCACATTACTGCTCACATCCACCGCATCAATATCTCTTTGAAACTCCTCGCTATGGAACAAACAAAAACACCACCATTGTCTAGCTTGCTGACTGACTAACGCAGGTCCGATCAAAGGCACCCGAAAGACAAGTTGAACCCAAGCGGAGGTCGTCATGGCTGCCTAAACAAAAGCAAAGAAAGTCGTCTCAGCGGGGCCAAGACAGATGAAGGCGTGAGCGTAATGGCCGTCGACAGGCGGCGTGAAATGGGCTAGCGTGCTAACGCCAAACACGCAAGATGTGAAAGTTGCTCATTAAAGCCAGCGGGAGGGAGGGAGGGAGGCCGGCTTACAGGAAAGTCTCAAGCGTCTCGCAGTCGACGCTTCCATTCACATTTCATTCCTTTGCCGACTCAAACGTTGTGTGTGTGATTAGCTTAGCATCTCAGCAACAAACAAAAGCACTAGCGCGAGTCAGCATGCCAAAAGCTACATTCCAACACGGGAGGTCAAAATAGCGCAACGCACGAAACATGGCTGCATTCTGGAAAGTAATTGGAAAAGGGGACAAAGTGCACATACCTTCGGAGGAGACGTTTTTCCAGGGGTGCGGTGGGTACATGAAGTCGGCGTTCTGGATTTGATCGTTGATGTCTTCGTCTTCGTTGAACGGGAACGTTCCGCTGAGACTGAAGACAGCCAAAGATGATGCATGCGCAATATGAACAGCAACACCAAAGACCGGCCTCGAAACAAATCCAAAAGATCATTCATCCCAATGCGCCGCTGGCAATTAGTGTTCCAACGAGACTAGCAATCAAACAAACAATGCCCCCAAATGACCATTGAACAAAAAAAGAAAGAAACCAAGTCAGAAAATGAGCAAACGGACAAAGTAACGAAAGCAATGAAAGAAAGCAGGGGACTAAGCGAGCTAGCGTTGCGGTGGACGTACCTGACGTAAACAATAACGCCAACTGACCACATGTCCAGCGAGCGGTTATAGCCTTTGTTACGCAGCACCTCTGGCGCCAGGTACGCTGGCGTGCCCACCACCGAGCGGCGGAACGATTTCTCGCCGATGATGCGGGCGAATCCAAAGTCGCACAGTTTCACCTGTGCCGGCAAACCAAAAGAAAAAAAAAAGCAGAGGATGAGTCACCAGCATTTTTCCCCCGCGGGCCGAGTTTGTTCTTCACCTGCGGGAGCGGATCAGCAGACGCCAGGAGGACGTTTTCGGGTTTCAGGTCACAGTGGACGATGTTCTTGAAGTGGAGGTGACGCAGAGCCACCAGGATCTGAAGACCACATATCCAAAAGGTGCCAAATTCAACGGCTGGAAAAGGAAGACATATGCCGGAAGTGGCGGCCTGCACCTGCGTGACCAGGAACTTGGTGATGCGCTCGGGCAGGCGCCCTTTCTCGCTGGACAGGATCATCTCCAGCATGTCCCCGTGGAGCTTCTCCATCACCACAAAGACGCGCTCAGGAGTCTCAAACATGCAGTCCAGGTTGACCACGCCAGGGTGGTGCAGGTTCTGCCGCAAAAAGGGGACAGACAGACGTCTGCTTCCATAACGGCGCCTTGCTTGCCCAAACCGTGACGCGTACCTGCAATATAGCCACCTCATTTCTGAGCTGACTCTCCTGTTTGGTGGGGAAGCGAAGCTTGTCGATGATCTTGATGGCCACATCGCGGCCCGACTTCCTGTGTTTCCCTGGCAAGGCAAAAATCGAATTGCAACTTTCCCTCAGTGGCCGCCGGCTCTCCACCTCCACGCGGTTCGGGCCAGACTTGTGCAGCCTGGCCTGGCCTGCCGGGCAACTGAGTTCTGACACTATTTGTGAGGTGACAAAAGCCAGCCCACCGATGACGGCAGCTGTAGCATTCACCAAATGCTCTTGTCTGAGATCGCTACTTGTATCCCGTTTTACCTCCGTAGACGATTCCAAACTGTCCCGAGCCGAGAACTTCGTCTGGAAAAATCTGATAGATGGAGTTGATGTCCTGAAAGAGCCAGAAAGACATTTGATTGGAGACATTCAACGAGTGCTCAGCCTGCGTTTACGGTCACGTTGTGTGCATGAAATATTGTCACATCGGCTGGTGCACGTGTGCGCTAGCTGACAGGCTAATATCACACCTCGCTCAGGACTGAGCGCACAAAGAAGACAATATTGGTGGCTGTCTAATTGCCACGTGTCGCCATGGCGACGCACGCTCAGCCTCACTGATAATGGCAATCATCTCCAGCCGAGGTGGCATGCGGGCGGGAGCGGGCAGCCTAGCGCGCACTTTGTTAGCATCATGCGCAGGTACACACACAGACACACAGACACACAGACACACAGACGCACAGACGCACAGACGCACAGACACACAGACGCACAGACACACAGACACACAGACACACACACAGGCCAAGGGAGCACTTTGCACAAACACTCGGGGATAACATTGCTCAATGAGCTACAGCTGTTGCGCGCGTGGCATCCTCACCACATTTTCCTGGATGTGACGATTGGAAACAGAAATGCTGATGGAGATTTCCTCTGTGACAAAACACAAAGGGAAAAGAGCCATCAAATTTTGTCAGTTGGAATTTGCAATTGAAGGAGTCAGGAGTCCAGCAGTCAAGCAAGGAGTGTTCGCATTGGTGACAGACTCACTGTGCCCGTTCCCACGGCAACTGTAGGAGACGCCCGAGGAGACGGCAGGCATGAGTGCATGTCGGATGGCCATCTCCCAGACGCGGGCCACGTCCTGACCCACGCCGCTCACCTGCATGGGAGGAATTAACGTTGTCGTCGTCGTCGTCGTCACTCACAGACGCGCACATGCACGGAACACTTTATGAGGGACATCCAATTGGCCAAGCAATGTTGGCAGACTCACAAAAAGGCTCAGGGACTTAACCCACACGGGAAGTCTGCCATGCATACCCGGTTTGACCGAGCAATATGAAATCACCAGTCGAGTCTGCTGTGACTGTTTTGACGCGTCTATCCAGAGGCTTACGGGTTTTGTCGGCTTACAACCAAATTGGAACAAAAATTCAAAATTCGGTACTTTAGTCGTCAGCTGCGTGGTGTTGCGACCACATGAGCACGGTTTTGGTTGTTGTGGTGTTTGGAGCGTCACCAGCACGTTGGCACCCGTGACGCCACGGCCGCCGCACGAGTCCTCGCCCACAAAGTAAACCAGCGCGGCTGTGGTAGTGATTTCGAAGCAGTGCGCGTCGGCACCGTCCGGGAGAAGTGAAAAGGTCCGGGCGGCCTCCAGCGACAAGATCTCCGACAGCGGAATCTCCTGAATGACGCACAAGCACTTGAAAGCATTTGAAATCTTCCAAACCCATGTTGTGGTCATTTGGTTGACTTTGTAAATTACCTTATAATATTTGCTTCCTGTATCATTCTGGTACAACGTGATGCATTTACTGTCCAGGCGCCAGTAATGTCTCTTCCTCTGAAATGCAACATAAAGCTCATTAGAGAAATTGAAGAGCTTTCTTTGAACAAAAGTAGTGCTTTGGCGCTATCCAGTGGCAAGGCACTGAAGTGAGTTGAGGCGATTCAGTTTCAACAAAAGTAGTGCTTTGGCGTCATCTTTGTGCCTATGTTGTGAGTTGAGGTGCTCTGTTTCAAACAAAGTAGTGCTTTGGTACCATCTGGCGCCATCTTGCTCTCGACTTCTCTAGAGGGGCATCAATGACACACAGCAAGCAGAAATGCTAGGCTCAGTGCTAGGAGCTAAGCTACATGGTAGGATGCTATGCTACATGCAATACCAATTGCAATGTTAGGTGCTATGCTATGCTATACTCTATGCTAGGTGTCAGGATTACCAGAGTGTCCTTGCTGGTGTAGTGGACCATCCAGCCTTCCTTCATGACATTGCTGTTCTTCCTCTTGGTGTGTTTGATAGACTGGACAACTCTCATGAGGGGGATGTTGTTACTGGTTGATGGGCTGTGGGGGGGACAAACACTGCTGACAAGCTCTGTGTTGGAATGAAGCATGGCGGACCTCAGGGCTCTGATATGGCCAATTAAACATCAACTTGGTGCAAGACTATAACAGGAATGCCACTAATCATTGCTTCAAAGCACATTTTGAAGTCCTCACCCTCTGCTTCACATCTAATTGCAGTGCCAAACTTGACACTCGAATTTGAAAGCCTATCTATCACACCTTGCGTTTGATAGCGCTAACCCTCGCTGGAACTCCAAATTCCTTTGCAGAACTCCAAACTATCATTTTAAACAACAACAACCCTGCCTTGAAACCCCAACTTGCAGGCGTGCACCTGATGGCTCGGTTGGACTCATCTCCATCCGGATCTTGGGAGTCTCCCAGGTCTTCGGTCCCCGCCTCCGTCGTCATGGCGACGGTCATGTCGTCTGTCGTGACGGCCATGTCGTCAGCGTCGTCCGTCAGGCAGCCGCCCCTCTCCTGATCTTCAAGGCAACCGTCCACCGTGCCGCCATCAGATTCCAGCCCAGGACTTAACAACTCTGCGGAATCAGGCATCAAAATGTATGTGTGTATGTGCGCGCGCATATGTGCGTGATCACCTCCATTTCTGGAAACTTCTCCCAAGCAGTTGTTTGGAACTTTTGGAGCACAACGCTTGTGACAGTTGAACCGACAATCTAAAGAAGAAAAGCAAGAGGTGACAAGTGAATATGAGCAGTGAAGACAGGCTCGTCGACCCGCTGGAGTGACTCAAAGTCGTTCAATGAGGTTGAGTAGCAAAGTGGTAGGCCAAAAGGTGCGCGAGGAGTGCAAAGGTCAAGTGAAAAGTGAAGACAACACTTACCTTTGCACTGCAGGCCCTGCCTGAAGAGGCCCTTGAGGAGTTTCTTGCAGTGCTGGCAGACGGTGGGCCGCGTGTACGAGTGGATGAGGAAGCTGTGAGGAACCTTCACCTTGGACAGCAGCAGCTTGTCCAGCTGGACAGGTCGGCCCACGTACGACTGGCAGCTGGCACGCCGCTCGCGACCCCACCACGCCGCCTCCGCCGACCATTTCTGCCAAGTGCAAGGCCGCCGCAGCATCCCTGTCAGTGTCCTCCGTGCAGAAGCCGAGGCCGGCTCCTCGCAAAGCTTCTGTCCCCTTTGGGTCAGGCTCGAAAGGCTCGAGCCCATCTGTTCTGTAAGTCCCTGATTTGAAGCCGGAACTCTGGTTCAAAAGCCTGATTTGCAAATGTAACCCCGATTTGTAACGTCCGCTTCTTTGAAGCCCCAAGCCAGACTCAAAAGCCCAATCTGAAACCCAAAGACCCTGCTTTGAAGCTGTGAGCATCATGCGAAGGGCAACGTTGTGGGCCTTACCTCCATGTTGGGACTGACGGGAGACTGCAAGGCAAAAGAGGAAAGAGGAAGTGAGTTAAGCGGCGCACGAGCGCGAGGCCTGCAGGCAAGGCGCGCAACGACGCTGACCAGCAGGGCTTCGTCGGCGTAGAGCGGCGGCGAGGGCTCAGCGGAGAGGGGGCGCCCCCCCGTGTTGGCCGGCACCCCCGTCAGGGACACGTTGGACGGGCGCCGTCTCCTCACGCCGCTGCAGTTGTTGGGGATCTTAAAGGCGCAGCGCTTGTGGTAGTTCAAACCGCAGCCTCCAAATAATAAAAAAAAATAATAAAAAACTTTTCAGCCTCAATGGCCTCAGCAGCCATCAAAACCAAGGCAGAGATTTGATTCCAACAAAGTGCATTTTTTGTTTTGCTGATTTTGCAGGGATAGTTTAAGGCTTTATTTTTTATTTTGGGTGTACGTCCACTGACGACCACTTGATGGCGCCAACCTGTTTGGTTTGGCACTGCAAACTTCAAAGAAGAAGCGTAAACACCGCTCATGTGCTGAAGATGCTCTTTAAGCCCGCTTTTGACGCCAACGCAAAATCTCGAAAGAGAGGAGACCGTCATCTTGTTGGTTTGTTTGTTTGTTTGTTTGTTTGTTTGTTTGTTTGTTTTCTTTTACCCTCACACTTGAGACCCTGGCGCACCAGCCCCCACAGCATCTCGCCGCAGTGGTCGCAAAAGGCGGGCGCCCGGTACGAGTGCACAAACAGGCAATGCGGCCGGATCTGGAAGTCCTCCACTGTGGCCGAAGCTGAACGCATGCAAACACAAAACACATCATAAATCAAACATGGAAACGTTTTGGACACATTCGTGGCATGGCTCGCGTACAAAAATGTCAACAACATAAAATAACCGTCGCCCAAAAGGATGAAAGTTAGCTCACCCGAGAGGACAGCCTCCACCAAATCTCCATCCTGAATCTGCGAGGCCGAGTGGAGCAGCTGCAGAACGTTGTCCGACGCCAAGTCGTGGCGGAGGAGCAGGATCTTGTCATGCATGCCATAAAAGCCGCACTCAGGAAACTGAATGAAGTCGCACGGGAAAGTTAGCTTAGCAACATTAGCTTATGAGGACGCACCTCAGACGCAAACTCGATGAGGCGGCCGCAAACGGGCGATCGGCTTAAGTTCTGATGAGGTCCCTTTGCCTTCTTGCAAAAGTGCAGAAAAACTCGGGTTTGAAGGAAAAACCCAGGAGCAGTCTGCTATGCGAGATAACAGGAGGTGGCACCTCCAATCATGTCATTTGGGCAACCTGAAGGGCCTTCGGGAGTGACAGAGCGTCATCGCGGACCACACCAGGGTGACGCGCTGTCTGCGTCAGACCTCTTCACTTCCTTTATCTCTTTTGCTCCCGAAGCTCGTTGCCACGGTAACCCCACTCAGTTGGCATGGCAGCAGCCTCCGCCGCTCAAGGCTGCCGCTTCCTCTTCGACCACACGCGCGTGCGTGATGGCCAGCGGCCCTGAAAGTTGTCCTGTCTTAAATGTGCCTCGTGCACGCAGGTACACACACGTGTACACACACGTATTAGCATGATGGGTAACGTGTGGCCTCAAAATGCAGTGTGGAGGAGACAAAAAAACTTTGCGCAAACACACAGACCCGCTCACGCACACAGCACTGCGTGCATACATGTGTCTAAAAGCTATAATGGCAGGAGGACACTTCACAGGCGCAATCATCACTATCATCATCTTCAGTTGCTGGGCAACAGCAGGAAAAAAAACGCAACTGACACAAACAAGTTTTTTTGAACTGTCGGCCACAATGTGCACCTTCGTGTGCGCGCGCAAGAACGTAGGTGCGTCTGTGTGGAATCAATTTTGTGTCGCCACCATTTACGCAGCCTAATACAGCGTGACCTCACTGTTTCACTTTCTCTCTGGTTTTTGTATGATTCGCTCTTCAAAATATGCAAGTCCATTGGTTTCCGGATCCTGTAATCCATTTAACACCCAAGCACTATGTAACACATCCTGTTTCAGCTGCCAATCAACAACAAACAATCGCATAACTTTCGAGTGTGACACCGTCGGGCCAGAGAAACATTCGTTATCCCTCTGAGCTTTTCTATTGAAGGCCCAATTTTTGACTGGAAATTCTGGAACAAAGGTCCTATTTCATTTTGGTTGTTTTATTAAGAAAGTCAAACTTGTGCTAATTTCTGTTAGCCCGTCTACGGTGTTCCACATTGTATGTTAGCATTAGGCTAGTGCACTTCAGTTAGGCGATAAACTCTATTGTGCTATGTTATGTCATGGCTAGATATTTCTCACACGGTTGGGGGCATTTTGAATTTTTATGGAACCTCATTTCGGAGCAGTCTCGCGCACACACACACACACACACACACACACACACACACACGAGCACACGCACGCTAATCAGTTCATTTGTGGGAATGTGTTAAGTGTGGCATGCTATCTATCATGCAGGTGTTGAGGTCACCTGCTGCTCTTTCTAGCACACGCGCGCGCTCCCGAACTCTTATAGCATCGTCGCTAACGGTTCAGGTGCAAAAGTGTCACCTAAAGTGTGACAATTAGAGAAACTTAATGGACACGTCACTTTGTACGCATGTGGGTCTGTGTTTGGGAGTGAATGTACACGCGTATGCATGTTTGTTGCCAAACGTGTGTTTGTGTCTCTATGCATGTGCAAAGACACACACACACACACACACACACACACACACAGTATGTATGTAAATGTTTGAGTGTGCGCAATCTACTTTTGTGTATATACGTAGCTGTAGACACTGGCCGGTGTGTGTGTGTGTGTGTGTGTGTGTGTGTGTGTGTGTGTGTGTGTCATTTTTTAACTGTCTTTGTTACTATCTGACCAATTTTACTCCATGTAGCGCAATTTGGGTGCACCAATGGCTGTTTTCAAGTGCTTTATAAACAAAGATGAGTTGAGTTGTTCTAAGTGTGTGTATCTGTCTGTGTGTGCAAATGCGTGTTTGCGAGAGGCTTCTTCACTGGAGGCTACAAAGTGAACAGAGGTAGGATGCTTCTGTTCTCCAACATTAAGAGTCCACATGCAAACATGATCACACACACACACACCATGAAAATGATGTAAAGTTGTGTCTGTTTGCAGTGAGAACAAAAGTATGACTTTTGGACTACGTATGTTGGATGAGCCAAACTGGAAGTCACCCAACGCCAGTCATGTAACACACACACACACACACACACACACACACACACACACACACACACACACACACCAAGATGGCCCCTGGCACATTTAGATGAGCAAAGTGGCAAATATTTAAATGAGAGCGCTTCGTGCATTCCAAAGTGATCGCACTCACGTGAGACTGACTGACATCATGTGACCCAAAGGGGGCAAGGTTGAAACACTATTGACGGTTACCCTGTCGCATTTCACATGATCTCTGCATGACCTGCATTTTCCCTTTAACCACACACACACACACACACACACACACACACACACACACACACAAATAGCCACAAATTGTATTAGCGAGCTGTATTAACTTTGTTGACATTTGAAAGGTGAAAGAGTCAGTTTGCTCGTAACCATTGCCTTGAGAATTGAAATGAAGTATTTTGGTGATTCATTATTGGCTCACTGTTGATAAGCATGTCTGCTGGCCAATATTTTTTCTTTGACATGCTAATATTTGCTTGTGTCTATCTTTTTTAATGAAAGTTGACGAGCATGTGTGCTAAGGGTAAAATGTTTCGGAGCCAAAGTATCATTTTTCTTGTCTTTTGTCCTGTTGGGCTAAATGTTTTTGGCATGTACGCTAACTGAATTTGTGGAATAGCGTCTGTGCTATCATAGGTTGACATGATTATTAGTGTGTATGCTCTCAATAGTTCAAAGGAAAAATAACATTGTATGTGCTAGCACGTGTCAAAACGCAGGCTTTTGATGATTACATTTGTTTAGTAACAATCCAAATAACTTATAAAGGGGCGCATTCATTTTGAACTCTTGCGGGAAATTAGCCCGCCGGCTGTCACATGTTAAGCGGTCGCGAGCTGCTAGCTACCAGCCGTTAATGACAACTGATGCGGCATTGTGCTATTTTAAAGAATAACAGCATAGTTGATGACTTTGTTATTTCTTAGTGCTCAAACTAGCTTGTGTGCATACATTTGACCCTTGGTCAAAGAGTTTATTGGCATACGCTGCCTTTACGCTACATGTTTCTTTGCATGTGTGCTCACTACCATGAAAGGTTTATTTGTTTCTTCGCACTGTCCTAATGCTGAATGGTTTGTGAGCATTTACATTTGAAATGTTTGCTAGCCATTGTTCTGTCACTGACCTCTTTGAAAAGTTGCTTATGGTGGAGGCTGCAATCCTGCCATGCATTTCTTAGCATGCTGTTGCGTATGATGCTGATGATGATTTTGAGGACTATGGTTATGATGCTTATTGCGAGGATTATGGTAACGCTTCCAGTCCTACCTTCTGGTCAACGATGGAGCAGGCCACCTCGCGCACCTGAGCCAGACTCACACCCGCCGAGTCCAGCAGGACCGGCTCTCGGCTCAGACCGATCTGGATGTGGAAGGACAGCACGCCTCCGCCGCCGCCGCCGCCGACGCCGCCACCACCTCCTCCTCCTCCTCTTTCTCCTCCCCCTGCCTGCCCCACAGGGAAAGAGAGCGGACTGGGAGCGCGAAGGACCGGAGGTGCATTCATGCCAGCAAAAGCGTGAAAAGATCCAGACGGCCGCGGAGGGGGAAGAGGAAGAGCGAGAGAATAAGAAGGAGGTGGAGGAGGAGAAGAAGGAGGAGGAAGAGCTGAGGTCAGAAGTTCCAAAAAGGAACAAGAACACGCAAGGTGGAAAGCAGGAAGAGGGACTTGAGCAAGAGACACTCCACTGGACTGGCGCTACTGTGAAGGGAAAGGAGATGGAAGAGGATGAGGGGAGCAAGGGATGAGGAGGGAGGAGGAGGAAGAGTTAGAATCATCATCCTTATCTTCATCCTGATGATGATGATGATCATGTGACACGCTTATGCATAGAAAGCGCGCACAAGTTTGTTGAATACACAAAGTTATCAAGGTTGCCGTGGCGACGCAGCGGGCTGCCCCCGCGCCGCTCCCATTGGACCAACATGCTCACGTGACAGAGAGGGGCAGCCAATCACAAGAGGCAATTCGTAGGCTTAGCAACAGACCGGCTAGCTTGGTGATTATGTCATCCAAACAATAAAAGTCCATTCAGCATGAAAACATCATTTATTTTCTTTTGGCTGTTGAAGAGGGAGCAACAGCAATGTCTAAATACTCTTATTAATTGATGTATTCAATCAGAACACTCACACACACACAGCTTGGTAACTTTTCCATTACATTTAAGGTAGAGCTCATTAACGTCATGACACATTGATACAAAATATTCAGTCGATAACAAAACATTCTTATGAGAATATGTTTTTCCTTCTTTTCCCCTCCCTTTTCTTCCCTCCTTCAGATCTGGAGTCTGACCTTGTTGTTTCATCTGCTGAAGTGCATAGTGTACTGACTGTCTGTCGTAAAACAACCCAAGATCTTGCAAATCATGAACCAACTATTGCTCCACATCTTTGTTTTTCTTGCTCAACGACGGACAAAATGCAACAGTATTAATAAAAGCAGCAAAACAAATTCATTTCAGGGGCAAAAAAAGGAACAAGTTACTGAAAAGACTGAAACTGTAATAAAGTTGTATTTTTGTGACAACAAATGGAATTTTCTAGCTGAGAAAATACTTGATATCACAACAATTGTGCTTTACTTTTCCAAAAAGTGTAGATTTGATACAGAGTCTCTAAGAGAGTGAATGCTCACACTAAGCACATCACTCACCCCTGTCACTGGCTCCCCATAAAACAGCGCATACATTTCAAGATCACCACCTATAAGGCCCTAAACAACCTTGCCCCCACCTACCTATCTGAACTCCTGCACCGCCGACTCCGCTCTGCTGAGGCCAACTTGCTCACCCCCTTTACCTCGACCAAATACCGGACCATTGGAGATAGAGCCTTTGCTGTTGCTGCCCGCCCCTACTCTCTGGAACTCTCTTCCCCTGACCATCCGTAATGCTGACCTACTCCCTGCACTCCTTCAAACACCATCTCAAGACTCACCTCTTCAACTCTGCGTATAACAACACAGTGTGTGTGTCCCGAACCGCGCTCCAGCCACAGACTGGATTCTTTTTATTGGATAATTGCAATGGGTCGAGTTAAGACAAATGTACAGCTTCTCATGTTCACAGTAGTACGTTCAGCTCAAAAATGTCATTGGTTAAGGCGAGCAGTATGGACCTCTCAACGATGTCATTGTTCAAACCAGGATGTTCTTGCTTAAAGCGACTCATGGTTCCAGCCATATGCATCCTGTACCATGAAAAACACTCTTAAACACTCTGGCACAAGGTCAAACTGCCATACAGCCAACATCTTCCATTAGGAACATAGAATCTAATGATAATATAGAACATTTTTTCCCAACAGACTCTGTAGCGTTTCTACGTCTGGAAACTCGCTGTAGAAAGCCTACTCCGTGGTTCACAGATGAAACACATACGCTTAAGCAATTATGTACGAAGAAAGCTTGAGCGCAAATGGCGTTTAACCAAACTTGAGGTTTTCCATCAGGTATAGCATGACAGCCTCCTGAAATACAAAGATTTGCGCCTTGACGACTGTAACGCATTATTCTCTGGTCTTCCAAAGTCCAGTATTAAAAGTCTACAGTTATTACAAAGTGCTGTGGCGAGACTGCTCATACGGACGAGAAAATTTAATCACATTACCCCAATATTAGCCAACTTATATTGGCTCCCAGTCCATTTAAGATGTGACTTCAAGGTTCTTCTATTAACCTATAAATCACTGCATGGCTTAGCGCCTTCGTATCTCGTCGACCTAGTTGTTCCTTACGTTCCGTCCCCGTAACCTTCGCTCGCAAAACTTTGACTGTGTCTGTTGTCATGGTTTATGTCTGTGTGCTCGCCCCTCCCCTCCTGTGTGCCCATGATTGGTTTGATTGTTCTCACCTGCCTCTTTTTACCTGTTGTCTATATAAGTTCTGTCGATTGGGCGCTCCAAATTGCCCCTAGGTCTGGGTGCGAGTGCGGATGGTTGTTTGGCTCTGTGTGCCCTGCGATTGGCTGGCAACCGGTTCAGGGTGTCCCCCGCCTACTGCCTGATGACCACTGGGATAGGCTCCAGCACGTCCGCGACCCCCGTGGGGACATAGTGGTACAGAAAATGGATGGATTTTCCACAATTTAGTTCTCAGCGCATCCAGCATCCACATTTTACTTTATGTGCTAGCACCAAGCTAGTGGATGCTAGCATAGCAGATGAAGTGGATGTAAGTTTCCGCCACTCTTGTGCGTCAACTTGCGAGTGGTGTCGGCAAACTATGCCTCCAAACATTTGCACAACAACGCACAAGTTTAGTTAGTGCGTCACCTTTTTAGCACTTTCAAATACACGTGTGTACACACACACACACACACACACACACTAGTCACAGGAATAGCACCCATGAAGGGAAGGGGGGTGAAGGGTGTCAAATTTGTCACTATGTGTGTGTGTGTGTGTGTGTGCGTGCGTGCGTGCGTGCGTGCGTGTGCGTGTGTGTGCGTGTGCGTGTGTGTGTTTTTCAGATTCTTGTGCAGCGCACAGACAGCGTCAGAGAGGAGCGAGAGGCGTTACTCTGAATTGACAAACTGGACCCAAGAAAGTCCTCACGAGTGTGCTATGTGTGTGTGTCTTTGGAAGCTTTGTATTGTTGCATTTATGAGTTTCTGACTTGCAGGACCTCATGAGAGGAAGTGAAGATTCTGCGCAAGTTGACAAATGTGCTCAAACAACAACAACAAGAAAAACAATGCTGCTAAGTGCACACGTGTGATGCCATGAGGCCGAGCGTGACAACATGCATGCGTGTGCCGCTAAGAATTTGTATTTCGAAGTGTGTTGCATTTAAATTTTGGACATTGGTCACGCACAGATAATGATATGGTTGCTTTTCTTGCTCTCATTACTCTATAAATTGCCCAAATGGTGTGCGTGTACATGTGTTTTTAACTATGGCAGATGCATGCGCTTCACGTGTGCCCGTCTCTGCATAATTGGCCGCAGGTTTAGCTTGTTAAGTCTCTACAAACAACACCTTTGCATCGTCTCGATGTGTGTGAGGGCGCGTGCGTGCCTTCATTCGAGAATGCGCACATCAAGAGTTTGCCATTCTCAAGTCGTCCGTCTTGGATCTGGCGTAAATGCTAACGCACTCACAGATTACAAAAGTCAGTTAGCATGATTGCTAATTGTTTGTATGAGCATGCATGACAGCCAACATAATAAAACTGTGTTTAAGATGTAAATGAATTAAGTATGTTCGTTGCACATTTGTGTCATTTATCCCCAAGTTTCAAAGTTTGAAAGCAGGCGGAAGTCTGAACAGCTCTTCAATTCCCCAAAATTCTCTCACCATTTGTCTTTAGTGGCTCGGCCACTTTCGCATCCTCAGCAAGGTGGCCATTGAAAAATGGGAGTCAATTGTCATGCAAGAAATAATGAGTTGCGGGAGACAGCTTGCTTTTGACCCTTGCAAGGAGCTCAAACTTGAGGTGCTGTAGCCGCACCTGGCCAGCGGGGGTCGCACTAAACAAAACTATCTGTACTACGAGAATGACAGCAAATGCCCAACTTGCTCACATCAACATTCATCTTCATCACCACAAGCAAACAATTTCCATTTTATTTACTTTCTCTCAAGCCATTCAACCAAAAGTATATAGTAATAGTAAACACAGTTTGCAGTTATTTCGTGTGTTTTATTTTCAACAATATTTGATTTTTTCCATTGATCCAATTGCTTTTTACTACTGGTTTAATGGTAATCAACTGCCGCCAATAGCGGAGGTCAACTGGATTTGTGGCTTTCCCAATGCTTCTTCTTTTCGTGTCTTTGACGTGCCAGTCAGATGACAGTTTCCCATGTCTTTACACAGTCTTTTGCGTTGTCATTGAATTCAGCAAGATCTTTTCAGATGCAGGGCAGACAATGCTCAAAACACACATTGTCGCTAGCCAAGTTATCACGTAAGATGGTGATAAGCATGCAACATTCAGGAAGTGACATCACATATAACGCGCCAGCAGAGTATCACAACTCCCCACGGAAGCGTTAGCGATGTGTTGATATAGCGTCTCTAGAGATTGAACGGCTGTGGTTGTCTTTCTGCCATGTTGCCACTGGCACTCTGACCCGACGCCATTTTGTCTCAGTGAGTGCACGTGTGATGCCTGCAACACACACACACACACACACTTCTCATTGAGAAGGTACAGCTGCGTGTTTTTTGTTTTGTTTTGTTTTGGGTTTTTTGGGGGGGGGGATCTCGAGAGCCATTAGCAAAGCTTTTGATTGACAGACTCAAGGATGATGTGCTGCAGCTTCCTTAGCACAGGAGCCCGAGTGCGCACGCGGTTGTGAAAGTCAACGTGGATGTGTGCGCGCGTGTGTATGAGTGTGTCTGTTTTTGTGTGCGCGCGTGCACGTGTGAGTGTGCGTGCGTGTATCATCGTGTTTTTGTTCAACATACGTGTTTGCGTGAGTGCGTGTGCTGGTGCGTGTTGAGCTTCCATTTTTGCTGCACGCGTGTATTTTGTGTGCTTGTGCGTGTGTACGTGGAGCATGTGCATTTGCTGTGCGTGTGTATGTGCATGTGAAAGTGAGTGAACTGGATTGAAACAAAACAAGAAAAAAATACAAAATGCTCACCTTATATGTTCCTCGAGAACATTGTGACAAGTAAAAGATGTTTTCTGGTCGATATAGTGATGAGCCATGTCTACAGGTTGCTATGGTAACCAGAATCAAGTATGCACACGAAAGTACACTAGGACAAACACACTTTGAATCCACACGCGAGCACAGGTCTCCAGTACTATACACACACACACGTCAATTACGTAGAAGCACACGCATGGGCCGGATAGAAATGTGACACGCATGCACACGCGCAGGCAGGGTGTAATTGTTTCCAGGTCCTGAGAGAAAAACTCCCAGCGGCTGCAACACATGAAGCCTCGTTAGACTTAATAATCAAGCGTAAACGAGTTCACCTGTGTCGAACGTGTGCGTGCATGTGTGTGTGTCACCTGTCTACCAACAACACGCACACAAACACACGTACACACGGACGCGCACACACACTCTCAGGAGAAAATGTTGCCTTATTGTGCGTGCGTGTGTGTGCGTGCGCGCACGTGTGCATGCGAGAGCAATTAAGACGGAGCTGCCTAAGTTGATTTATTTCTGGAGACTTTTGATACAATTTGCGAATTTATAAATCGATACATTAAAAGTGACAATTCAAGTATGTGTGGGATGGTGTGCTGCGTTTCCATGGTGACGACGCAATACATTAAATTTGCACGCATTTGACATACTTTGGAGAATGTGAATAACATTCATGACGTACGTTGCATTCCTTCTAGTTGAGGACCAAAATGACATTTCAAAGTCAAAGTCTGCTTTATTGTCAATTTCTTCACATGCCAAGACACACAAAGAGATCGAAATTTCATTTCCAACTGTCCCACGGTGACAAGACATATTGCATCACGGACAAACAAAACATTCAAGTAACAACACAAAAAGTAAAAACAAGAAGGCCCATACAATGAATAAATAAGAGCGATGAATAATAAATAAATAAATAAATAAATAAATAAATAAATAAATAAGAGGAGCAAAAATGGAGCAAGTGTGCATACAGCATACAGTCAGAATAAAGCCCAAGAGTAGTGCAAGGCAGCCAACGTGGCCCAAAAGGCCACGACGTTACGCAGCCGAGGGTGGAGGAGGGAGAGAGTTCAGGATCTGAACTGCCTGGAGTATGTTGGTGAGTCTGGTGGTGCGGGAGCGCAGGCTTCTGTACCTCTTCCCAGAGAGCAGCAGACCAAACAAAGTGTGAGCGGGGAGACTCACATCAGACACAATTGTGGTCGCCTTGCGGGTGAGATGGGAGGTGTAAATGTCATTCAGGGAGGGGAGTGAAGCACCAATAATCCCACCAGCTGTGTTCACTATGCGCTGCAGGGCCTTCATGTTGTATTCAGTGCAGCTACCACCCCACACAGCGATACAACTGGAGAGGACGCTCTCAATGGTGCCACGATAGAATGTGGTCATGATGGCTGGTGGAGCACCTGCTCGCCTGAGTTTCCGCAGGAAGTACAGGTGGCGCTGAGCTTTCTTTGCCAGAGATGCAGTGTTGGTGGTCCAGGAGAGGTCTTCACTTCGACCTCCGACCTATATTGAGTCTCGTCGCCTTTGGTGATGAGACCCACCAGAGTTGTGTCGTCAGCAAATTTCAGCATGCAGTTGTCTGTAGGTTGCAGTGCAGTCATGCGTCAGCAGGGTGAAGAGCAGAATGGATTTGATGTGCGTCATGACAAGCCGCTCAAAGCACTTCATGATGATGGGTGTCAGTGCCACAGGGCGGTAGTCATTGAAGCAGGATGGAGCAGCTTTCTTCGGCACAGGTATGATGGTGGCAGCCTTGAAACATGATGGGATGATGGCTTGCTGCAGGGAAATGTTAAAGATGTCTGTGAAGACACCCTTAAGCTCCTCAACAGTATTACCGCCGACGGTCGCCTATAAAGAAAACGTGTCTGTTCCTAAATAGGAGACCTTTTGATCTTTTCATGCAGCAAAATTAGTCCTCCATTGTATGCATGATTACCAATGCCCATGCATGTCAAGTTACATGGTCATCTGAGTTTCATTCCATCCATATACTATTACGTATACTTGACATCTCATCTTGATGATGGGGGCCGCCTGAAACATTCAGTAATAGTCAGCCTGTCAAGCTCGGCTGTATGTGTTTACAAAGTATACTATATGAATGAAATCAAATCCAAAGTATATTTCTATCCATGAGATGAAAAAGAAAACATCTCAGAGTTATCTTAGCTGCCACGTTTTTGGAGGAAAACAAGTCCCTCAACAGAACTGATGATTTGTCCTGCTGGAATCGTCTTTCACCTCGCTGCTGTAAACATGTGGCAACTTGTTAATAAAGACACAGATGCATGCACGCAAGCACGCACGCAAGCACGCACGCGCACCATTACAGGTGCATCCAGATGGGCTGCCAGCCACTTGAGGGAAAACTACCTGGAGATTTCATCTCATGTATTATTTAGGATTCTAGTTTACATTTTGGGCGTTAGCCAACACAAAATGAGACGTGCACCCTGCCGGACGCAGGCAGTCATCATCTAAACCGGAAGTGGCCTAAATTGAACCGAAAGTGACCCAAATAAACCGGAAGTGACCCAAATTGAACCGAAATATTTATATTTATTCGAAATTCCACCAAATTCTCCGAAATTCCGTTTTTCACCTCTATTTTCCATATTTTTCAACTGATTCAACCCATTCCAACTTTCAACTCTTCATCTTTTTCTTTCCTATTCCCCAAATTCCCATTTCGCATAAATTCCACATTTTCAAATTTGAAATTCCACCAAATTCTCCAAAATTCCGTTTTTCATCTCTAATTTTCACATTTTTCCACCGATTCAACCCATTCCGACTTTCAACTCTTCATCTTTTTCCTCCCTATTCCGCAAATTCCCATTTCCCATAGATGTCACATTTTCAAATTTGAAATTCCACCAAATTCTCAAAAATTCCGTTTTTCACCTCTAAATTCTACGTTTCTCAAGAAATTCAACTCATTTCAAAATCATTCCGCAGTATTCCCCCAAATTCAACTATTTCGCCTTCACACGCAATTTCTCCAGAAATTGCAAATTCTAGTCTTTTAAAGAGTTTCTATTGTACAGCCTCCGGCAAAATGATCTGACACATTTGTAGGTGTAATAAAATGCAAATAAATTAAAGAAACAAAAAAGTTGTTTATTTTTTTTCAAAAGGTACTGTTGCGGGTTGTGAGCGATGTCCGTTGTTGAGCCAGGAAAAAAAAAGATGTGGAGTAACAGTTGGTTCTTTATTGGCAAGATCTTTAATGGCGGTCAGCACACAGCAGATGAAACAATGCCCTCCCTCTGACAGGTGAGATGGTTTTATACTGTCCGGAAAAGGCGGGGAAGTGTCACCTAACCATGTGGTATCTATGAGTGTCATCCCCCTGTGTGTGTGTGTGCGTGTATTTGTGTGAGTGTGTGTGTGTGTGTGTGTGTGTGTGTGTTTGTGTGTGTGTATATTGGAAGGTTTACACAGTTGTGTGTGCTGTATCCGTGTTCTGATTGAGCAGTTATGTTTATATAAAATAATGAGAAGATTTGCACACATATGAACATGAAAACGTATCGGACATTGTCTAACCTAACAGAATACGTACACATTGCTGTTGCTGTTGCTCTCTCTTCAGTACATATAATACCGTTTTGTTTGGTTGTTTTGTTTTTGTATAATGTCACTTTGTTTTGTTTCAGTTGGACAGTTGAATTGGACCGGTAAGCATCGCGCTTTCATTTTTTTAAACGAATCTGTAACTGCAACACAACGAGCGCTTCAGACTTGGTAGACATGATCCCGTACCAGCTCGAAAGACGATCTTGTTATGCCAGTGGATCAGCATTGAAACGAAAATCAACCGGCCAACCTCGCACGGCCAGAACTCCAGAAAATGTGGCAGCGGTAAGACCAGACCTGACGAAGGCGGAAGTTGCTGCCGAAACTGTTGGAAAGGTTTGCTATGGTAAGACCTACGACCCTTGTCTGAACAAAAGAATACAGTGGCTATCATCCATGAAGACATAATGAACACAATTCAACTCAAACAAAATGGCATTATATGTACTTTTTGGAAATAAAATCAAAACTTTTTTGTTTCTTTAATTTATTTGCATTGTATTAAACCTACAAATGTGTCAGATCATTTTGCGGACCCTGTATATCCTGAGCTGGTCTCTTATAGCGCTGCTCACGTGGCCAATATTCCGCTACGGCCTAACTAGCCTGGCCAGTGTTGCTGTTGACTGATCTCTGCTGCCACCTGCAGGCCACTCGAGGGACATTCAACTCTGGCCACAACCAACTGGAAAACACATACCCACAGCGGAAAGTCAAAAATAACAAGAGCAAGAATGATAACACTCACCTGCGTGAGATCTGGCAGTAAAACAAAACGACGGCAATAATTATGACCTTTTTTGGCTTTACGAAGCCGCGGGTGGCGCCGAGACAACCCTTCCAGCAAGTCTGGCACGCGCCCACATGTTCACGTCCGCCTCAGAGTCTCCAGGCCCTGCTTCCACAATGGAAGGCATGTCGGTGGAATTGAGGAGGTCTTCGAAGTATTCTCCCCACCGACTCACGACGTCCCGAGTCGAGGTCAGCAGCACGCCATCTCCACTGTAAACAGTGTTGACCGTGCACTGCTTCCTCCTCCTGAGACGCCGGATGGTGGACCAGAATTTCCTCGAAGCCGTCCGGAAGTCATTCTCCATGGCCTCGCCAAACTTCGGTGTACATATGTTTTTGTTAGTGTATTTATGTTTTAGTTATTGTACATATCTTTTGTGTTATTCGGGGCAATAAATGCAATTGCTATGCAGACCCCATGTCATTTGTATCTCCCGATACACTGATTAACCTCCCCCCTTCAAAAAAAGGTGTCCTCTTTTTTAGAAACCCAAATCTGGTCATGTGCTTAGCAATTACGGAGCGTAAGCTTCACTTTAGTGTGCCACAGAACAGACCTATCACGATCGCATCAAATCTCATTAACACAAGAACACACGACTTGACGACTAGCATTAGCTTAAGATTGCCTTAGCAGTAGTTTAACAACACTTGGAGTCCGGCCAGCATGATCTTGAACGCGCAAACATTGTCAAGCGTCGCGATGTGCATGGGCGCGGCTAGCGGCGGAGATGCCGCCGACGGCGAAGCGCTTTGAGTGCTTTTGAAAGACGGTCGAAGAAAAGTGCAAAGTTTGAGCAAGCGACAGCTGAATATGCATTGGTGCCAGCGCCGCCGCCACCGCCACCACTAAACAGCACTGCCGGTAAACGCTAAACGGCGCCGCCCGCCCGCCGCTGCCGCAACGGCTGCGTGCCTTTTTCAAAAGGCCTAAAGCGTGCCAGTACTGTCTTCCTCCTCGGATTTTAATTCCCCCCAGCGCCGGTGCTTGAGGCCAAATCTAATTTAAGTGAAAAATGGCAATCCAGCTGTTCAGTTGACAGAACGCAAAGCAAAACACGCACAACACACACGCACACGCTCACGCGCACACACAACCCGCAACACACAAAGCGTATGCCCGCTTTCACTACGCCATCTTCATCTGCACATCAATGGCAGGCAGCGGAGCTGAGCTGAGCAGAGGCCTCGTAATTACACCCTCGACGCATGTGCGCTTTTCTGCAGCCCCTGCATGCGCGTGTGTGCGCGCGCGCGGCTGTGCGTGTCTATGGCAAAGCCGGGATGCCATTGATTGGCGCCATCTTTCTCTCTTGCTCGTTTGTTGCTGTCAGGCACGATGGGAGGAACACGGTATTAAATATACACACACACGTACACACTCACACACACACACACACACACACACACACACACAGCGTATTCACACGTTTTGCATGCAAAAGGCACACACATGCACACACAACCATGCCCACGCAAAACCCACGCAGATTTACACACAGACATCACACATACACACCCATTCCTGTCAATGCACACACGGGAAAGCACACGTGTGCACACAAATGCATGCACCCATAAACGTGTACACGTACAGAAATCACACAAACACACGCATGCTAGTTATTTCCATGCAGCTAGTGGTTGCCAGGCAACAAGAAAGCCAATGGCAATGAGTTTTTCTGATTGGAGGATGCCAGGTGACGCCATCAAAGTGTGACTTTGGCACGCACCCGTGTTTTTCCTCCTTTTGTTCAGCATGGCTTGCAGAACACGATGTGACTGCTTTGTCCCCCCCTAGTGGCAGGACGAGGCCAAGCAGAAAGGGTGGCAGTGGGGGGAGGTCGTCCCTGCGCTTTGAACGTTCATCTCACCGCGGGTCTTTGTCGCTTAGGCACCTCATCATCGCTAATTTCGTCAGGCTCCCTCCGCCTTAATGGGCTCGGCGGCCCAATTAGCTCTGGCTGTTAGCACCTGCAATATGCGCGCGCACACACGCACGCACGCACGCGCACACACACATACATGTTGTCATAAGCACACCTTTGAGCGATGTAGTGGCGAGAAAGTGCGCTGATGAGTTGGAAGTGCTGCGAAGCCAGAGGTGTAAATGTTTGTCTTTTGTCTCGGCTGAGTGGCCGCCAGTCATTTAGCGGCGTCAAATCTGAATGCGGCTTGTTGCCGTGGCGACGCCAACCACGTGCCGCCCGCCGATGCTCACGTCCCCGTCGTTGTGTACGTTTATGTGGGAGCGATCCTGCGTGGCACATTTGCAGTGAATGCCTGGTGAAATATTGCACATGATAATATGAATGCAGGGTAATCGATACAAACGACTCTGAGAGTTTTTGTCACATCAGAATGCTATCGGTGACCTCGTCAGTCCAGCACTGTTACGCAGAGGACAAAAACATATGCTACTGTTTTCTGCCTACGACTCTGAAGGGCAGGTGCTGATTAGCGTTAGCGTTGAGCTCGCGTGGCCTTTCCTTACGTGTCGTTTGGCTGTTTGACCCACATAAGGCATCATTCTCTTATTGCTATCTTAAGATGGAGAATGCTTGCGAAAACTCCCTTCTGACTGAATATTACGAGTTCAAACGGAGATCCCTGCTGAACGCCAAGACTGGTCTTGAAACAGATCCTTCGTTAGTGATAGATACGATCCGTCAAAGAGGATTTCGAGCGGGCCGTTTTCCTTTCATGCCAAACACCTCTCTACTAGCAGGTGCTGGTCAATTGGGTCAAAGGTCGGGCTGAGGTCAGACCAAGGAAGGAAATCAATTGCCAGAGGGCCTGGACAACTTTTCAGTCTCACGATCCGTGCGGGTGAGCCTCGGAAGGAAGGAAGGAAGGAAACACACGTCCGCATCCAAACACAACTTTGAGCATGTTGGAGAACACACGCTCACATATTAACGCTCCAAAGCGGTGTGCTTGTTCTCTAACCACGCAGAAACGCACAAAAACGGACATTTATGCGCCAGGTGAGGGCACGCAGATATGTTCACGAAACACACGGTCAGTCATATCATAACGCTATTGTGTGGCACTCCTGCTGAAACTCTACATGCTGTGTGTGCGTGTTGGGTATTTCACTCAGGCGCACACAGTTTACAGATTGCATGAAAGCCTGAGGGATTGTTTGTTTGTGACTTTGTTTGACAACACACACACAGGCGTGCGCACACACGCATATACACGCACACGTATCCACTCATCCCCGCTTGCACTAGTCCAATGACAGTGTCGCCCCTCCCTCCCTTGCTCCCTCTCTCTCTCTCTCTCTCTCTCTCTCTCTCTCTCTCTCTCTGTTTCTCTCTCTGTTTCTCTGGTCGTCTCTCGCCCCCCTATCTGCCCCCCTCCCCCTTCCCGGGTGCTTGCGTGCTAGCGGCGCTGTTGTGAGTACGGTTGAGTGCGTTGACGTTAACACACTATGACATGTTACACTCAAACTACTTTAACGATCAATATTCAGTTCACAGCCCAAATACACACACGTACACACACACACGCACGTGTTCGAGTTATGAACTGAATACGCGAGAGATCGTGTAAATTTGTGCGTGAGTTTAAATGTGCATGGAGAGAATACAAATCGGGCGCGCGGGTGAACGATTCAACGTTTTTAAATTTGTGCGCGTGTGTGAGATTAAATGTGCGTGTGTATGCAGAGAGTCATTATAAGTGTGTGCAGTGAAATGTGTGTTTGCGTGTACGGCGAGAATATAACTGCAAGTAGTGTATGTGTGTGTGTGTGTGCTCATTCATGTGTTGGCGCGTGCGTGTGTGAATTGGAGCGGAGGCAGTGGCGTTTGCTAGCAAGGTCTCGACAGCGATGAAAACACAACCAAAACGTCACGCAAACTACGCGAGCAACCAAAAAAAAGGAAGAGTGGAAGGGGGGGGGGGAAAGGAAGCAGGGGGAGGAGGAAGAGAAAGGGAAGACAGAAGAGGAGGAGGAAGAAGAAGAAGAAAAAGGAGGAAAAGAGAAGCAAGCAAATGAGGGAGAACAGAAAGGAAAATGGGGAAATCGAGAAAATGGAAGTCAGCTTTCTTTCTTTCGCATTTATTTGGAACTCCTCACGCCTCACATGACTCCATTGAGACACAATGACAGGCTTTGTTTAACACTTATTTTGTCACACAGTCACATGCGGGTATCGAACTCACGGTGTCGGCAGGCAAGTGTACGCTAACACTACCAGCGACTCCCAATTTGTTGAACACGCTTGCCGTCGTTGACATGCCATTGCAGCGCTTGCCATCACTTTGACGCATGCACGTTGAGCCCTGACGAAAGAAAACTGAGCGAGTGAGTGATCACAGAATTTCACCCATTTTGGTTGCTGTGATTTTGTGTGAAAAGATCGTGTTCTTCATGTTTGATGTCATTTGACGTTTTTTAAAACATTTCTTCTGAGACGATCAAGGATCAGGACACAATATTGTGAATTTTCTTTTTAATGTACACGATCGTTAACTTATTTGACGTTTTCCATTAGGACCTTTTTTCACATCATAACATTTGACGTCCTATGATTTTTTTTCTATGGCGTCCCTTCAATGTGGAATGGCATACACACGCATGCACGCACGCGCGCACACACGCACGCTTCCCATTTTGAGACAGCCACATTGAAATCTTGTCATTGTGGCGCCAAAAGATGTTTTCCGGCCCCGCTGAGCTGAGCCACGATTGCATATCTGGTCGTGTCACATGCATGCTCACGCACACACACACACACACACACACACACACACACACACACACACACACACACACACACACACACACACACACACACACACACATACTGCAGGCACACGTGCACGCCGGAGGTCTGACTGCATGCTTGGACGGCCTCACATTGTGCGCGCGCGCGCACACACACTCGCTACAAAGCAAAAGCAAGGACACAATGTGTTGTGTGTTTTGGGTCTCTAAGACACCCAGGAAACAAATAAAGTACACTACAGAATATGAGTCATAATACTGAGAAATAACAGTTTTAGCAAATGCTATTATTATTATTATTATTATTATTATTATTATTATTATTATCCTTTATTTGATGTGTTTTTACATGTGGTGATGAATGTTTGCAAATACATTCATATTCAAAAATATCGTTCTATTTGTTTGTTTTTGTTTATTTTGCAAGTCTATAACTATAATTTGAGGCTATGTTTTTCTTCAATTATGAAAAAAAATAAAATTTATTTGATAGGGGAAAATACTCGGCATGACTGAATATCAAGTAACCTCTTCTATTCCCGTGAAATGTCAATTTCTTGCAATAAATGACGTTAATTTTAGACTCTCAAAACATTTTGCTAAGGTTTTTGAAAACCTGTTTGGTGTCCCGTGACATTTGCGCGACATTCTCGTGTGATGCGAGACATCGTACATGTATTAACACGCTCGCGTTTGCGTGTGTGTGTGTGTGTGTGTGTGTGTGTGTGTGTGTGTGTGTGTGTGTGTGTGTGTGTGTGTGTGTGTGTGTGTGTGTGTGCGCGCGCGCATGTGGGTGTGTGCGTGCGTGTGTTTATATGGTTGAAATATGTTTAATATCCACACAAGATCAATTTTCCATATTACGGTCTGATTACATGTAATGAATTTACCAACTTGAATTTTGAATTTGTCAATTTTGGATGGTCGTGCATTGTTTGAATTTTCTTGTTTATTTGCCCTCTTTGGTGTAGATTGTAGCACTACTGTATATATGTGAAAGAACGACAACTTTGACTAAATGATGAATTTAATGGTCTCGTGTGTTTTGTTTTGTTTTGTTGCAAATGACGATAACATCGTCCATGCAGCATTCCAATTCCGCTGCCTCATTTAGCGCTAACATCAACATTTGCTTGTCGCCATGAAGTCTGTTTTGTTTTTCAAATGTATAAATCAAGCTGTGAGGTGTCTAAACAAAGGCGTCGCAACACTGAAACTGTAAACACTGTAAACCATCATCATCGTCATCTTCATCATTTTCATCGTCTTCATCTCTCCTTTTTGGGGATTGACGAGCTGGCGCAATTTAATCAGCTAATTAATCGACCGCTTTAAGTAGCCAAGTATGTGAGAAAGACACACACTGGCATATTATTATTATTCATTCCCGCGGCTCACTGCGACACGCACGCGCGCGAGCGAGCGCACGCACACGCACTGACTGGTGTACACTAACAAAAGAGCGCTCTAATTGGAGTGCGACATCAGGAGCTGCCAATCAAATGTCTTTACAAAGCGCCAATCTCCTCCAAAAGCCATTATGGAGCAGCGCACACTAGGGAGCTGCTCTCACGAGCTCGCGCACGCGCGCACACAGCCCGCGCAGTGGCAAGGCTTGTAATGAGATGTTGGTGCTTTGATCGGACACCTTGAGGCCAAAAGAAAAAAATGTTCTCACAGCTCAGCTTTCAACCTGCGTGTGTGTGCCCGTGTGTGTTTGAAAGTAGCAACACACACACACACACACACACACACACACACACACACACACACACACACACACACGCACACACAAGACTGGAAGAAATATTTCTTGAGCGCGCGCGGCATGATGTCGACATGATGTTTGAGGGATGATGTTTCCCGTCCAGGTTTGGAATAAACTCATTGACGCAGATGTGACGCGCACGTGTATTGACATATCGAAGCTGCCCTGCATGGTGGACTGAGATAGGTTCCGGAAACGCATGCACATTCATGTTGAGCAAATGTCAACGAAAGGCACACGTGTGATGGTGGTTTAAGGCATGTTGAGGAAACTTTGAACACTCTTCTGTGGCGTGTTCAAGGAACACACATTTGTGCGCGCGTGCGTGCGTATGGTGGCTGTTTGCCGTCTGCTTGATGTCGCACAACATTTGATCGACATTCTCGTGTGATGTGAGGCGACAGGTTTGCGTCGCGGGCACTAAGCTAGCAGCGGCCGCGGGTTGCAGACGTTTACACGCCATGACACGCATGTGGTCTCCATGATGGATACTAGGTGGATGATGGGCCGGCCACGTGTATGTGTGCGCGCAGCCACCTGTTGTGCGTGCCAGCTCCCTTTGCGCGCAAGCTCGTATTAAAACTGCCCATACTCCTCCCGAAGGAGTAATTGGGTTAATTTGGTCGGCACACAAAAAAGCACGTATGTCCATATAGCAAGTGGGAGACTAGTGCATTCACAAGCGACCAATCACTTGCGCTCAGAGGCTTGCTTGGCACACATCCGCATCCTGTTTTGTGGCGGAGTCCGCTCCCAGCTGGACATTTTGTCTTCTGTACTCGTCTCCTTGATCACTTCCTGCCTGTCAGTCGAGCATGCCGATTGGTTGCTCACTGCAGGAAGGCCAAAGAAGACGACAGACAGACAAACAAAATACTTGCAGGGTGACCAGTGCCATGTTTGCTTCTTTCTATCTATCAGTTCTTTGTCCATACATAGCCTGAAAATGTGTGGAGACCAGTCCAGTGTTTGTTCATAAACATGCAATTAGCATGTCAATGTTATTTTGACATTCATGTTAGTGTAATGAATTGTCTTCGGTCAGCTGGTCTTCAAAAGCATGGAAGGTGGCTGGCTCGGGGAAGGAAAACTTCAGTGACACACGGCTGATTGGGAAAATATTTTATTCAACCGAAGTCAGAGTGAAGTGCCTCACGCCCAGGAATAAATGTTGAGTGCGTGCCCCAAGTCTTCCGGTCTCCATGCTTTATACCCGGCGACGCTTGACCCCATAGCTCTGCCTAACAGCTGCGGGTTCACTTATGACTCGCTAGTTCATCCTGCAGCCCCTATGCGGTCTCCCTATCATCCTTTTCTGGTCACAACCAACTGGACGTTCTATATTCTGTCACCGGTAAATCTACATTCCTGAAACCAAACCCCAATATCCTGCGCGAACTGGCCAGTGCCTGACCTGGTACACGACCCCGCCCTTATGAGAATAACATACAAGAATGAAAGCAGTTGTACTATGTTCATCTTGTTTTCAATTGTCAATTATTTTACTGGTTCTTTTATCACAAACAAATCATTTAGGTTTCAATACCTGACGTTTCGGCTATCACTTTCGCCTTCATCAGAGTGTCACCGGTGTGGTTGTGACGCATCTTTATCAGTTGATGGATGAAGGTGTGACTCAGTCACAATATCCATCCATCCATCCATCCATCCATCCATCCATTTTCTGACCCGCTTAGTCCCCACGGGGGTCGCGGGCGTGCTGAAGCCTATCCCAGCCGTCATCGGGCAGTAGGCGGGGGACACCCTGAACCGGTTGCCAACCAATCGCAGGGCACACAGAGACGAACAACCATTCGCACTCGCACTCACACCTAGGGACAATTTGGAGCGCTCAATCGGCCTACCAAGCATGTTTTTGGGATGTGGGAGGAAACCGGAGTGCCCGGAGAAAACCCACGCGGACACGGGGAGAACATGTAAACTCCACACAGGGAGGGCCGGAGGTGGAATCGAACCCGCACCCTCAGTCACAATATATAATAATAAATAAGAATAAGAGCAGGATAAAAATATACTTCATTAGCAATGAGCTATTAAGCCCATCAACGCGATTTGCCAAATTGCTGAATTGATACTGAATTCAACACCACGCAAGTCAGTGCAGAAAGAAAACACACAGGAGACAATTGTGTATCCAAATTGCTGAATTGAGACTGAATTAGACGTAGGTCAAAGCAGAAATAAAAAACGCAGAAGACAATTCTGTATCTTGGATATCTCAAGTCGTTGCCACAGACAACGAAGAGATGGACTTTACATGTGTGTTGGCATGACTGACATGTCCTGTGACCATGGAGGACACGTTTCAATGACACATATACACAAACACACACACACACTGTGTACACGCATATGGACACACACTTGTCAGAAGAACATTATGTGTGAGCAGCTAACACACTTGAGTTGATACATTTCATTTGCTGCAAGTGTGTGTGTGTGTGTGTGTGTGTGTGTGTGTGTGCGTGCGTGCGTGCGTGCGTGCGTGCGTGCGTGATCCAGCGGTCGGCAGCCCGCTGACATGATCCGATAATAACCTCCACACATGTCGCCGTGTAGGAGGAGGTGGCGCTCGAAAGTGTGCGTGTGTTTGTGTGCGTGTGTGCTGACAGGTGACGGTGAGGTGAGAGAAGATAATGAAAGTGCACGTCTCTCAGCGGACCAACAGGTGGAGTCGTGCCACGGGCGGGGGTCCCGTCGTCCTCCTCCTCCTCCTCCTACCGGAGAACATGTTCCATGTCCAACACGTATGAACGTGAACACACACGACATGCACATCGTCTAGAAGAAGCAGACACAGCAACATGTGGACTTGTATTTCGTGGGACAAGAAGAGGCATTGTAAAATAAAAATCTTGTTCGTCTCCCAGATAGAATGGAAAATGCCCTAGACAATGACTGTGTTTACAGTGATGTGATTTTCCAATGCTGAAAGTCTGTTGTTCTGACTAAATACTCTTGGAGATTCAAAGAAATGAGAGGAAGAGAATGAATTTGACGCACGGGCGGGCGGGCGCCTGCCTCTATTGTCCTCGGTGTTTGTGCGTGCGCACGCGTGTGGGAGTGTCACCCAGTGTGAGAGATAGGCAGGCAGGCAGGCAGGCAGACGGGCGGGCTGCGCGTGTACAGATGTGCACGACCTCCTTCGCCTGCTGCTTTCTAATTAGCATCTAATTGGCTGAATGAGCTCGTCACAAGGCCGCAAAGGTGGACGGCGGTGGGTGGCCTGCACCGCTTGCTTATTCAGCATCTGAAAAGCGCCGATTGGCACCCGCTCGACGAACAAACAAACAAACAAAATACGAACATGGCTTGAATTTAACAATGAGACTTTGAGCAATTATATAAGTCATATGAGATATTGTAAACTTCACATCACTATCTATCATTGTCTCAATTTCTAAAGCTCATTTTAAAAAAAGTCATTAAAGGCTTGTGTACAGTTCTCACTTGTCCCTGACCTCTGATTGACCCTCGCGGAAGACTTGAGCTTCAGTTCTTGTGCGTTGGAGTTATCTGCTTAAACTACAGTTTCACAAACGTTTTTCATGATCAGTTTTTTTTAACTCATTGTCTTTTTGCAGAAAACTACTGTATACGCTCAAATAATTTAGCTTGTGTACTGTATGGAAATTTCTACACACAGTTAACTCTCGCGAGTATAAGAAATGTTAAGTGTTTTTGGGACAACGAGAAGGTGGATAGTTAATGGCCGTCGGTGTATGTGAAGTTTCGTACTGGATGTAATAAAACCGTGTTCTTGGGAACCTACAGATTTATTTGTTTGATGTCAGCAAAACATCACATGGTGTGACTCGACGAACACGATTAAGATGTCAAAATTTAGTCCACCGGATGAGTTCAAGTTCACGAGCCCAAGAGAGTGGCCGGAGTGGAAACAGAGATTTTCGCGCTTTTGGACGGCAACAAACTAGGAGAAGGGGCGAGGTCCAGGTCAGTTCGCTCATTTACGCCATGGGATGTGAGGCGGAGACAATATTCAGCTCCTTCGGGTTTGAGGAAGAAGGACATAAGAAAGACTATGACATCATTCTAAGGAAGTTTGATGATGACTTCATTTCAAGACGGAACTTAATACACGAACGAGCCTGCTTTTATCAGCGAAGTCAGCTGGCCGGGGAAAAGGCAGAAGCATACATCAGAGTTTTGTTCGATTTGGCGGAGAACTGTGAGTTCGGCGACAAGAGAGATGAACACATCTGGGATGAACTAGTTGTTGGCATTTGTGATAAGGAATTATCTCTGAAGTTTCTGCTCACGGCAGACCTGACGCTATCACAAGTCATCCAGCAGGTGCGTCAAGCTGAGGAGGTGGCAATACAAATTGGCCTCCAGTCCCAGCTACCGGACGGACATACAAGTGGCTCATGTTGTGACGGTAGTTGGAGGGGGATACAGCAAAAGGCACAGAAAAGACCACAAGATGGCGCCACAGGCCAGAAAGGGACAGGAACTGTGGCAGGTGTGGCACTCAGCATCAGGCAAAAGAAAAATGTCCTGCTCACAAAAGTACATGTAGAAAGTGCAACAAAAGAGGACATTGGGCAGGAGTGTCATACTAAAGAAGTGAATGAAGTCACTGAGAACACGGGACAGTTCCAGTTTTTAGGTGAGGCCAACTCAGACAATTGAACTGTTACACTTGAAATAGAGAAGATAGCACTTTGATTCAAAATTGATAAAGGGGCTGATGTGACTGTTATAAATGAAGTTACTTTCGTGAAGCTCCCCACATCCCTGAAATGAAATAAAGCAGAGAGACCATTTGTCGGTCCTGGCGGGTGGCTCAGATGTTGGGGGTGGTTCACAGCCAAAACAGTATACAAGGGTAAAGAATACACTTTTCCTGTGTATGTAATGAAAGGTAACTGCTGTAGGTAACTGCTCAGCCGGCGAGAAGCTGTGGAAATGGGTCTCGTTCAAAGAGTAGACCAAGTGAAGACATGCTCTGCTTTCCTGTAGGAAATATCACGGGCAAAGGGTTGAGTTGGTGGAGAAGCTGCAGACAGAAGGGCTTGAGGAAATATCTGTAAAAAACATTCTGGAAGTGGGGTCAAGTGGGAGGGGAAAGCGCTGGTTCTTTGAGTTTTTCAAAAGTACAGGTCTGGTGAAGAGAATTTAGTGTGATGATGTAAAGAACCAGTAGGGGCAGCAATGCAACTATTAGGATGCAAGCTGCCGTTAAATCCCAACGAAGAAGAAGAAGAAGAAGAAGAAGAAGAAGAAGAAGAAGAAGAAGAAGAAGAAGAAGAAGAAGAAGAAAAAGAAGAAAAAGAAGAAGAAAAAGAAAAAGAAGAAGAAGAAGAAGAAGAAGAAAGAATTTCCCGTCGTTCGCTCACGCTTAGCCCCGATGTGTCTTTCAGTGAAGACCTCATAAAGACCAGCAAGATGAACAAATGCGGTGATGTCGACTCGTATGAGATCGAGGAGCCGAGTGACGAAGAGAGAGCAGCAAGCAGGTGTCTCACCAACTCGTCTTGTGCTTTTGTTAGCTCGGCACAGCGCTAGCCGGCGGCTGAAGCGTGTAATGCGGTCGGTTAACAGGTTGTAAATAAACATAGGCTTAGCACCGTTCGCCCGAATTTGCGCATCGTTGATTAACTCTGGTGAATGTGTGAAATTGTCAACATTTTCATGTAGTGGAGCGTCGGACATTTCGATTTGTTTTGCGTTATAGCATGACAGACAGGGTCTATGAAGTGCAAAAGTAAAAATTTGTATCAACTTCATAAGCAACTATGTTGTTTATTAGCACCGTCTTCTCTCGTGATTTTACCCGTTTACTAATGGTTTTTCACATTTCCAGTGAAGCTTTTGCACTTAGCGACTCTATGACGTCGTTCATTGCTTTGTGGCACATCAATTTTTTACCCATATAGAGTGCTAATAGGCAACATGACTGTAATCAGTCCGTTAAAGGAGACGTGTTATGGAGAATTTACTTTTTTAGCTTTTAAATACATTTTATTTTGCACTTGGCGTCTCCAGGATTTTAGAAAAGTTTGCTCTAATCCAGGGGTGTCAAACTCCTTTCCTCGGGGCAGCATTTTTACACGCATTCTATCCCTGAACTTTGCGTTGACCTACTCCGAGATGGGAGACTGAGTATTCGGTTCCAGAACAGCTAGTCTGAGTTAGGTCAATCAACTCTGAGCATGTTAACCTGGAGTTTTTTAAGTGCACAACCGCAATAAAAAGCCATCATAAATGAAGCCACAATACCACGAGTCACCATGACAAATGAGGAAAAACAGATCACCTTATTTTACCACGATGGAGTTGGAGATCCTCATGCAGGCCTACGGCGAGGACGAACAAACCTATTTTTTGCTCCAAATCTAATACGGCTGCAGCAGCGAAGGAGAGAGACATCATGAGAGGAAATTGCTACCTGAGTCAATGCGCAAATTTGAATGTATTCTTCCATTGATGTAACATTTAACCATAAGATCATAGCATACATAACCTGTTATTAATTTAAGTAGGAATGAAATCAGATTTCCATTTAGGTTCAATCCAACAGCAGAAAAAAGGACTTGAAAGCAGCTCAAAATGAAACAAAAACATGAGTTAAAAAGCTAAGGCATGTTTTGCTAGGCTGTGATTGCACCTCACTTTGATTTTAATATAGTTATTTTAAATGGACTTGTGTTATTAAACAAACTCGATATTAATTTAAACTCAAATATTAATTCATTGGCTACTTCAAATAATTTAAATCCCAAACAAAATGTTTTCCAATTTCCTTTCAATTAACTCTACACGTCGTGGATTAACACTTGACACAAACTCATTTACCTACCTATGGAAGTCATTTAAATTGTGATGCTGTAGCCTACACCAACACTCATTAAAATACTATTTTAAAACAAACATTGAGTTCTGCTCAGCCAACAGAAAAAAGTAATGCTCTGCATCCCCGATATAAAGAAAGCGTTTGCACACCAAAAAACGTTGTACTATGCATAAAGTTTGCTCTGATGTGAGTGCTCATCCGCAGTATGTGAGGTTGGAGAAGGTTATTGAGATAAATTATACTGTTCAAAGAAAAGCGGTAGCGTTCAAAAAGATATTCTTCTGGAAATGATGAAACATCTAATCTGGGTTGGAAGATTCTCTCGCGACGTAACGCGTTTCGAATAATTACGGCTTTAATGACGATTGGATTTTGAATGAATGGACAATCCATGATTAACCGCTTTCTTTGTGTGGGAGGAGACAGGAAGAAACTCTGGGTGTCTTATAGTAAAGTAAACCTGCCAGTGAGCAGATTATGTTCACAGTGTAAATTACCGCACCGCAGTAACTGACCCAGAGTTTAAGTTACCTCTCTTTCTGGAATGGATAACTCAGTTCAGGGTTAACTTAGAGTTTTCACATAACCCGCTTTCTGGAATATGATGATTTTAGCGCTGTGCACTCTTGTTTTTACTTCTTGTGGATGTATTTTTAGTAGTTGTATCAGATGAATTGCATCAAAGGTGCTGTTTTATTTGGGGGGAACACAATGTGTTAAATGCATTCGTTAGCTTTTCGCTAACGCTATTATTAGCTTACTTCATAACTTGACTACAGTGCTTGTTTTCAAAGACGTGTTCATAAATATCTTGAGGGGGTTTATTTGTTTGTGTTATACATGGTTGTATGGACAAGTCTTCTGTTGTTGACATATTTTAGTCAATCAAAAGGTTTGCAGCGCAAGTAAACTCTACCTCGGCTAAAAAACTACAAATATGTCTAACCGGAAAGGGTGGTGCACATCTTGCGGCCTGGAGGGAGTGGGTTGTGAAGTATCTCATTTGCATTTAAAGAGACAGCACCAAAAGCCGCTTCTCAGGACAAGGGGAAAAGATGATGCTATGATGAGAAATATAGACAAAAGCTTTTCTCTTCTACTTTACATAGACCACAACTGAATGAGTAAAATGTCAAAAGAAAGGATTATAACCATGATACATCATCACCTTTAACGTTCTGTTCGGTAAAAGAAAGTGATAATTGATCTTCATCCATTCATTTCATTCGTCGCAGTTTTTTTTACATTGGTTTTAGTGTCTTCAACTTAAATTCTTTTTGTTTTTTTGTCCAATTCTGCCTATTTTTGGAACGTATTTAAAAAATAAATAAATAATTGCAACGCAATACTTGTATTGTTGCGGTAGTTCAGAGGACGAGCTGGACGTGCTTCTCGGTGGCACGCCGGAGCAGAAGAAGAAGCTGATCCGAGAATACCTGACGGGTGAGAGCGAGTCGTCCAGCGATGACGACTTTGAAAAGGAGATGGAGGCCGAGCTCAGCTCCACCCTCAGGACCATGGAGGACACCTGGACGCCCACTGGCACAGGTCCGTTTCTGTAACCGCCGCCCCCTAACACACCCAGATGGACAGCAGCCGATAACTGATTAAGTCCATTCGCGAGAGCACGCCAATGTCAATTTGAGTCGGCTGAATTGTTGAGCCCTCGCAAATATGTTTTCATCTTCCGAGGTCGACCTGACTTGCCGCCTGCCAGATATTTGTTTTTTGCATCCGTTTCTTAGTCTGTTGTTACCCGTGCGAGCCAGTGCAGGGTTCCGGGAGTGGAGGCAACGGCCCAGCACGCGTCGAGCCACTGATGTACAACAACATCTACTTTGACTCGGACGAAGACGAAGACCACCAGCCAAGTAAATTTGCGTCGTCTGCACCTAGCTTAAATCGTTGTTTCTGAAACCACAACTTGCGCCTTTTGCCGCATTCATTTAGTCATTTCATTTTTTATGGGCATTGTGTTGGGGCCAAAATTGAAGTTATATTTCATGACAATCTCATTTGTTTGATTTTCATACATTAGAATACATATAAGTTGCCGATGACAAATTACCATATATATATATATATATATATATATATATATATATATATATATATATATATATATATATATATATATATATATATATATATATATATATATATATATATATATATATATATATATATATATATAAGTAGCCGATTACCACAGCGTTTGCAGGGTGTTCCGCTGGGCGGCGCATGATGACCAATGACGAGCTGCTGTATGACCCCGATGAGGACGAGCGGGACCAGGCCTGGGTGGACGCCAGGCGCGGGTGAGGGTGTCCTGGCCGGCCGGGTGGGTGCCGCTCTTGCTTCTGCGATCAAGTTTTCTGTCCCCGCCCACTTCTGCAGGTATCGTGTGATGAAGCGCCCAGCAATGTCTGCTCATCCGCGGCGCCCGGGGCCCAAAAGTCTTCCTAGCAGCGACGCCATCCTCAACTGTCCCGCTTGCATGACCACGCTGTGTCTCGACTGTCAGCGGTGAGGACACGCGCGCTCGAAACGGGCAGAGTTGGATGGGGATAATGTCATGTCCCGCCACTCTCCGCAGACACGAGAAGTACCGCACGCAGTATCGTGCCATGTTCGTCATGAACTGCAGCGTGAATAAGAAGCAAGTTCTGCGCTACAAGAAGCAAACTGACAGGATGCCGGGAAAGAAATGGAAGCGCAGGAAAGAGCAGGCGACTGCGGTGCCTGTCGGGATGGACGCTGATGAGGTATACCATCCCGTGCAGTGCTCCGAGTGCTCGACAGAGGTCGCTGTGCTAGACAAGGACGACGTCTACCACTTCTTCAACATCCTGTCCAGCCACTGCTGACTTGCCCCCCCATCTCTCTATGCACATTATTCCATATTCTGTCATCATTGTGTATATAGCAGATTGTGGAGTGAAGTGGCACCATAAGGTGGAATTTTGAAAGTTTTCTTCTTTTTTTTTTTTATCAAAAGAAACTTATCACCTTCTGTATCATCTGTAGAAATTGCGTTTTATTTTTACCTTTCACTTATTTCATGGAAAGGTCTCAAGTACAGTCACAGATCAGTGCAACATTATCACATGAAAAGTCAAAATGTATTTGCCGCTCACTGATAATACAAAAAAAAAAAACAACTCAGTTTCCCATACATACACATACATTAATGCATTAGAGTCCCAACTTTTATTGTCTTGTGTACCCGTGCACCCCTCACCCAGGTGTCGGCGAGTCTCCAAAATCAGAAAGTACAGCACATTTAATTATCAAGCACATTGTCATCTTTCTAAGTCAAAACTAACAAAACTGACATATGTTGCTCTGAAAAATAAATGTGATAGAAATGAATACATACAAAGTCAAACGAAATAATTGAAACAGGCTTTTATATAGTAACTCCCCAAACACTCACTCCTTTCAATATGTCTTTAAACTTTGAATTATAGGGTATTGTTGTTTTCGTTGCCGATTGCTGATGTGAATGCATAAGAAACAGTGGTACTGTTAATGTTGGTATAAAGCAGGGGTGTCAAACTTATTTTTGTCGCGGGCCACATCATAGTCATTGTTTTTCTCAAAGGGCCATTAAAAGTGTCAACCCAAACAATTGTCTCATATTGCATATATAATATAGGCTCCACAACAAACTGATGAATAACTAGTTTTCAAAACAGAGACTAATAAAAACTGTTCAAATATTTGAAAATGAAGTATTTGAAAATAAAAATGATTTGAAAAATGAATGGTAATAAAAAATTGCTAACAAAGCTCTATTTTTTTTTTAAGTGAAAACAATTAGAAATTTTGGAATTGACATGAATTTGATGCACAATTTGTCTTCGCGGGCCACCTAAAATGAATAGGCGGGCTGTATCTGGCCCCCGGGCCTTTACTTGACACCTGTGGTATACAGTAATCCCTCGTTTATCGCGGATAATTGGTTCCAAGACCACCCCCAATATGTGAGAATCCGCAAAGTAGTCACCCTCTCATTTTTAACATGCATACATTTTTTGTCTATTAGTAAGTGTATGTTAAACCATATAAGTGCATTATGTTATCATTAGAACATTAAATAAAAGTTTCAAACATGTAAATACTACATTAATATGTAGTATAAATGACAGAAAATCATGTATAAATATAAATATGATACGTGTGTGAGATTGTGTGTGTGTCTGTGCGTGCGTGTGTGAGAGAGACGTATATGTAGCTCAAGTATACATACTGTAAATCTGTTTTTAGAACTCTTATTATAGCAACCTTTTTATAACAATTTACAAGTGTACATTCTGTCAATGTTTTTTAGAGCTCTTTTATTATATATTTTTTATATAGAGGTACAATACTGTAAACATGTTTTTAGAACTCTTATTATTACAACTTTTTTTTTTTTTTTATAAAAAGGTACAAGTGTACGTACTGCAATTGTGTGAACGCTCCCTGCCTTCTCGTGGCGTGTGGGCAACTTTCGTGCCATAATTCCTCCATTTAGGTTTATTTTGAATTTGTGAATTTTGAAATCTTTAATTTGGAAAGAAATCCGCGATGTACTGAAGCCGCGATAAACGTACCGCGATGTAGCTAGAGACTGAATATTTATATTTGGATGAACATGGGCATACTATATCCACCACTTCCAAAATGGCGGACCTCAGACGTATCGCTGTGGCGCGAGGTCTTCATTGGCTGGCGTGCGGAGGCTAGTTATGTGAATTCCAGTTCTTCTAGGTGAATTGAATCTTTAGAATCAGTTCACTCAAAAGATTCGTTCAAACGAATCGTTAAAGATTGACCAATATTAAAACGAGGAATAAATGTATAATAATAATAAACGTACATCTCAAACCAGCAATCTAATGTGAAACTGCAGTCGCTATATTGGATAAGAATATTTAGGCTTATGTATGCTTACAGGTGGCTCGGTGGGGCACTGGTTAGCACGTCCGCCTCACAGTTGGGAGGGTGCGGGTTCGATTCCACCTCCGGCCCTCCCTGTGTGGAGTTTGCATGTTCTCCCCGAGCCCGCGTGGGTTTCCTCTGGGCACTCTGGTTTCCTCCCACATCCCAAAAACATGCTTGGTAGGCCGATTGAAGACTCTAAATTGTCCCTAGGTATGAGTGGGAGTGCGGATAATGGTTTGTCTCTGTGTGCCCAGCGATTGGCTGGCAACCGGTTCAGGGTGTCCCCCGCCTACTGCCCGATAACCGCTGGGATAGGCTCCAGCACACCCGCGACCCCCGTGGGGACAAAGCGGTACAGAAAATGGATGGATATATGCATACACGTTATATAAAACCTATAAGTAAATCGTAAATCTACATTCTTGCTTACATAGTTCATGCAAGGAGACGCAACACGTTCACTGACTGATCTGTTGATGCACAGAAAGGCAGTTCACCCATAGACTCGTTCGCAAACGCGAAAGTCAAGATTCGTTCCCTCACTGATCCGTTCTCGCGGTGAACGGGAAATGCGAATCACTCACTCACTGATTCGTTCGTTGGTGAACAGGAAATGCAATTCACGACTCGTTCGTGAACGGGAAGTTACGTCATTTTCTTCTTCGTTTTGTTTTACGGCGAGGTGGCACCAGCTTCAAGGGTTGAAATCATATGAACTGAAAAAAGAACGAATCACTTCAAGAAGTGATTCGTTCACTGAAAAGATTTGTTCTTTTGAACGAATCGTTCACTTACGTCCCGAGACTAGCGGAGGCCTGTTGACGTCACACGCAATCCGGAATTGCGTACCACCTCAAACTCGGGAAGCCGAGATAGAGGCAAATAAACGTGTAGACTAGCCTAGCCGCTAGCAGAAGTTTATAATATGGCTCTCGGCGACTGCTGGAAGAAACTGTCGTGGTTCTACCACCAGTACCTTCTGGTGACGGCTCTCTACATGCTGGAGCCGTGGGAGAGGACAGTCTTCAGTATCCTTTGCACCTCCCAGACGGGCTGCGCCCTGACTGCTTAGCGTCTCCTGTGTTGCCCGGAAAAGGTGGCGTTGTCATCGAAACATTTTCATTCGGCTTCGAGGCCGTGTGCAGTGCGTTCAAAAATGGAAGCCTATTTCTGTTGATTAGTTCGTTTTGGTTGCATGTGAACTTATGATTTACGTCGAACACTTTCCAGTCCAGTCGGACAGTGAACACGTCATCGTTGGGGGCTTTGGTTCGCGCCGGCGCTGTTGATAGCTAAATGGGAGCTACGAAGCTATCTGTTAAGCTACGATGCGTCCGTTGACGTCACGAGGACGTCTGAGAGGAGGTGGCAAATAATTGCATTACTGTTAGGCGAGCGAGCTCGGCAGTCGCCGAGGGCGTCAAAATATAGGGGGCGGAAAAATTCCGCCGCCGCCGCCCACACCAGCGCTCTAACTCGGACCCCCAATTATCTTTGAACTACTACTAGTAGTATAGTGCATCTGTAGTAGGGCGCGCTGTTTTTGGAAATTGCCTGGGGCGACAAATACCCTTGGGCTGACCCTGAATATGCGTTGAAAAAAAGGTCGAAGAGGCGGCCAAAAAAATGCTAGCCGTTGCAGTTTACTTTTGCGCTTACTTGTGAAGTCAATGCTGAGCGAGAACAACTTCACAGGTTTCTTGAGGTGTATTTACAGGACTGTCTCAGAAAATGGTGATGAAGTTCTTTATTTTCTGTAAAGCTGACTGACTAACTCAAAACACCTGCAAGGGTTTCCTGAGCCTTGAAAAACATTCAGCTTGGTTCAGTAAACTAAATCACAAGTATGGGGAAGACTGCTGATCTGACTGCTGTTCAGAGGACCATCATTGACACCCTCCATCAGGAGTTTAAGACACAAAAAGAAATTTCTCAAAGAGCAAGCTTCAAAGCACACCCACATATAGTCTGTTGGAAGGGGGGGGGGAAATGTGTCAGGAAACGCTGCACAACCAAGAGAGATAGAGATGACCGCTGCCTTCACAGCATTGCGAAGAAGAGTCGCTTCCAGAATTTGGGAGAGCTTCAAAGACAGTGGACTGAAACTGGAGTCCAGGTATCAAATGCCACTGTTCACAGACGTGTCCGGGAAACGGGCTACAATAGCCAGGGTCAAGCCACTTCTGAACTCAAGACGGCGGAAGAAGCGTCTGACTCGGGCTATGGAAAAGAAGCACTGAAGAGTTGCAGAGTGGTCCAAAGTCCTCTTTTCAGATGAAAGCAAGTTTTGTATTTCATTTGCAAGTCAAAGCGCCAAAGGCTGGAGAGGAGCAAAATCCAAGTTGCTTGTAATCCAGTGTGAAGTTCCCACAGTCAGCGATGGTTTGGGGAGCTATGTCAGCTGCTGGTGTTGCTCCAAAATGTTTCATCAAGTCCAGAGTAAATGCAGCTGTGTACTAAGTAGAGATGCACCGATCCGACTTTTTCAGTTTCGATACCGATACAGTGGCTATGCGTATCGGTCGATACCCGATACCGATCCGATATTATGGTTGACTTGACAAGCTACATACCTCTACATGTGGAACAGAAAAGACTAAAGGCAATGGCATCAGGCATGACTACACAGTTCTTTCCTAAAACAAAATGTAACAAGATAAAGCAGATTAATGCAATGAACTATTTATTTGTAACAAAAGTTGTGCAACAGCAGCAATAAAGTGTATCAGCATTTAAATTCAAGTAAATTAGGATACAAACTTCTTAAAAAAAATACAAATGTTGCAGCTGAAACTGCACTGGGCAAATATAGAAAGGGTGATCAAGCACACAGTAACCAAATATTAAAAGAAATAGTAAACATGTAAACATTAGGTGCGTTAACTGCTGTGTAGGTCCACCTCACGCTCTCTTTGATCTGCTCAACTGCTGGAACTCCTGGTGCTTCGTTGCGTGGTGTTTCTGGAGATGCTTAATTAAATTGGTAGTACTATAACTGGCAGTACTACCACCACCGCTGGCAACATTAGCTTTGCAGACATTACAAACTGCCGTCGAGGTAGTTGGCGTGTTCAGTTTAAAGTACCTCCACACAGCTGACTTTTTCGTTTGCTCCATGTTTGCGTTTGTTTAGAAAACTCTCGTGACATGCGGCACGCGTGCTGCTGACGTATGACGTAGCCCGCGTCCCAATAGATTAAGAAAAGGATCGGCCCACAGATCGGCTGCATTTTCCGATACCCGATCCATCTATTTTGTTGATATCGGGGCCGATATCCGATCCAGATATCGGATCGGTGCATCTCTAGTACTAAGAGATTTTAGAGCACTACATGCTTCCGTCTGCTGAAAAGCTCTATGGAGATGATTTCCTTTTCCAGCATGATCTGGCACCTGGCCACAATGCCAAATCCACCAGTAAATGGTGTACTGACCATGGCATTACTGTCCTCGATTGATCTGCCAATTCCCCTGACCTGAACCCCTTAGAGAATTTGTGGGGTATTGTGAAGAAACTGAAAGACACTTGACCCAACAATGCAAATGGCCTCTATTGAAGCATCCTGGGCATCCATAACACCTCAGCAATGCCACAGGCTGATTGCCTTCATGCCACACCGCATTGATGCAGTAATCCATGGAAAAGGATTCCCAACCAAGTACTGAGTGCATTAATGGACATTTTCAAATGTTTGATTTTGTTTTGCTGTTATAAAGCTTTTTTTTTTTACTTGATCTGAGGAAATACTCTAATATTTTGAGATAGGATTTTTTAGTTTTCTTAAGCTGTAAGCCATAATCAGCAATATTAAAACAATAAAAGGCTTGCAATATTTCAGTTGATTTGTTATGAATCCAGAATGTATGACATTTTTGTTTTTTCAATTGCCTTACAGAAAATAAAGAACTTTATCACAATATTCTAATTTTCTGAGACAGTCCTGTATGTTTTGGTGCAGAAGGGGACAGTCAGCCACAAAAGTACTATTTAAAGTTTATCGTTGTCGCCTTTAACGTTGAGCGCGTCAGACTCACTGCTGGTCAGCGTGGCGGGCATGGCGGTGTACACGGGCTACGTGTTCATGCCGCAGCACATCATGGCCATCCTGCGCTACTTCCAGATGCTCCAATGACGTCGGCCATCCCGAATGAGGTGCTTCTGCGCGCGGCCCGACTCTCATCAGAACGTCGGCCGCGTTTGCAAGATTCAGCATTCTTTCTACGACGTTTGCCGCATCTTTAAAATGGACCGATCAAATCATTCCTTTTAAAAAATGTACTTTAAACTTTTGTGGTTTTTTTTCCATATCAAGTCAACACTGTTTGTGAATGTCACGTTCCATCCAAATTGTTTGTATTTATAGCACAAATAAGTGTCATGGATGGCGTAATATTGTACATGTGAAAAATGTTTTGTCAAAGCAATGGAAAAAGAGTTTCCTTGGTCTCCCTCTGGTGGTAACTGATAAGATGACTTCTCTTTTTGGAGCGATTGACTTTTGCTCCAAGGGCTTCCACAGGTGGCAACATTTACAAGTACTTAGTACTTGCTGAAGCCAATATTTGTTTGGATATAAGTCCAGCCGTAATTAAAATGAGCAATTAAGGCGGTCCAGGGTCACCAGAGGGTGGTTCAGATCGACCATTCATGCGAGCTCATTTTACACTTGCTGACATTTAAAGCGCTTTCAGACGCCGACGGACCACCCAACACAAACGTATTACTGACTAATGTGAATTTTTTTCTTGTCACTTATTGTCTACACATCAGATGAAAAAAGGTATTTACTCCACATAAGCAGCTCCACGCTTGCGTATTGATGAGGAAATGTCCCGAACAAAGTCTGATGACAAGTGGGCGACACCTGCAGCTCACCTTAATATTTATTTGACTTTTTTTTTTCTTCACACAAACACGACACCAACATGACGACGTCACACTTCTTAGCCTGCGTAGGGAAACCTAAGCAGCACCGCTTGCTGGGCACCCAGGCGCAGCTTGGCGGGGTCCGTGCGGGTGCCTGGCGTCAGGGCATCGACGGCGGGAGTGGCAAGGACCACCTCGGCCAGCGGCGGAAGGACCCAACCGGTGGGTTCCAGTTGGGCCTCACCGTCAGCCCAGTTGAAGGCAGCCAGGTAGTGATTGTTCTGGTCCCACGAGCGGACGTAGGCCAGCGTCGATGAAGTGTTAACCAGGAGGACGAAGTCACCCATTAGCAGGGAGCGCTCCTTGACGCGCAGGCCGCTCAGGTCGCGCACCAACGCGCGCCACGAAGTCCTGCGAGCGCGATCCTCCTGGAGGAAGACAACGTCATAATCTTGGCTGTCTGCATCTTCATCATCTCCAAAGTAAACCTCATCGACACGTCACAATCTCCATCCACATCTGCTCCATCACCACCACCATCTTCATCCTCTTCGTTTTCATCCTTATCCTCCTGAGTAACCCCATCAGCTTCATCAGCCATGTATCTTAACATCATTTTCATCCTCTGCATCTTCACCCTGCCCCTCCTCACCACCACCAACTTCATTCTACTTGTCTTCATCCTCATCACGTCTTGTTTGTAATCGTTTACCTTCACGGTTGCGTTAGGCTCCTCCTCAGCGGGTAAGTCCCAAATCATTGTGGGAAATGTTGTGCCCTTCAAAAGACACATTAAAACAAAATGAAACATTGAAAATGTGTCAACCAAGCCTTTTTCTGAAATTCAACTCTATTCGTCATCACAATTTGGCTCATTTAAATAACCACACCCCACCCCAACTTTTTCCAAACTCGACAGAAAGCAACTACTCGGAAGCATTCTCATGTGGAGGTCAAAAGGTAACCACAGCTGCAGTGTTAAAGCAGATGAGCACGCGTGAGCAAGGGCTTACCTCATCCATCAGGCCTATCTCATCGCCGTACTGGAGCACGGGCGTCCCGGGCAGCGTGAAGAGCAGCAGCTGGTACAGCGGCACCAGCGCCGGGCCCACCAGCGAAGCCAAGTGACCCAGACCCCGCCCCCCCATGTTCCAGGCAAGGTGGGTTGGCATGTGGCGAGCGTACAGGTCCAGCACGGACTGAACGAGCTGGGACGCGTCTCCCTCCGCAAGCACCCTGGATGTCAGGAGGTCCACGCCGGTGGACGATAGAAGGGTGGACACGGTCGCTGCCGAACGGTGCTCGGTCACACCCATCAAAAGTCTGCAGGGAGGAAAGATGTACCTTTTCTGTATATTTCACCACAACGCCATGGCCGGATGGGCGACTCGCAAGTACATTTGGCCATGTTTGGTAAAAATTTCTCAAGACTTATAAATGGGTGCGGCAGTTTTGAAGAACATTTTTGAACAATTCCTCCGACCTTCTGGTGGGCCGCTCGTTGGTCCCATTCTGGACGATGGCCCGGATGTCAGCCCACAGAAACGGTACGGCGTTAGCCACGTCCTCCACGTCCTCCAGCTCGACACCGTCCACGCCCTCACTCAACCAGAACACCAGCGCCGACTGAGGACACCCAAACAAAGAGTCAGGGATGGATGACGCCCCCTGCTGGCCGGCAGCCACATCACCTTTAGCTTCTCAGCCACCATGCTCACGCTGGCGTTGGAGAACCAGGACCCGGTGGAGCCACGGTAGTTGGGAGTCAGATTCAAGACCACAGACATACCTGCAAGACCGCAATGGCAAAAGTTCTAGGAAGGACTAATTCGCTAACTCTGTGAATGGAATCTTAGACCCCCAAAATGTGGGGGCCCACACGTCGTGTCTCAGTTCCAAAACGAAAATGTCCTTTTGTGCTCAATCACCTTTCCTGTGCGCGGTGCGCACAAGGTCCTTGAACTCCTCCAGACTTCCGGCTTCAGCTGCAATCTCCTGAAAGTTTAGCTCGGCGGCATTGTCGGGCGGGGCCACATGAACCGGCCCAATCACCAAACCTTTGAACTTCAGCTGGGACAAGGCGTCCACCTTCTGCATCACACCTGACACACAAGGACCTTTGAGTCAGTCAAAATGGAATAATCTAAAATCAAGTGGGGACGCGGCCAACCAGGGGTTGCAACACTTTTTCACCTTTGATGTCACCAGCGTGCGTGAAGGCGTGCATGCTGGGGACACGGTAGAGTGCCCCCTGGTTCCACCAGTGGGTGTCGGGCAGGTCCCGGCAGCGTGGGGCCTGCAGGATGATGAGCACAGCGCCCCCCAGCATGCCCAGCCAGTCCAGCCAGAAAAGAACCAGCAGTGCCCAGCGGGTGCGCACCCACCTGCAGTGGGACACGCAATAAGTGCCTTTCGCCCAAGCCTCCAAGAGGTTGGGGGGGAGGGGGCGTTGGCCCTTTGAAATCCACAGTGCATTTGCCAGCCTCCTTGACATAACCTTGCCAACCGAGCTGCTTTCAAAACAACTAGCAAAGCTAGCCTTTACCGTCAGCCCAAATAAAGCACTATCGAGTAGATTTATCGAGCGGACAATTTTATTGACTTGCGAGGGTCACACGACCAACCTCAGAAAAAAGGTGAGCCATGTAAAGGGAAATGTGCTTTCAGCAGTTTGCAAACATATTTTTTAAGATTGTGTTAAACTTATAATCATATCAATATAATATCTAGTATTGGAGTGCTTGTGTGGAATGGTGGGGGTGAGGAATGTGCAGGCACACTGCATGAACTTGTTTTCTTCTAAGAGTTGTGGAACAGGGAGGCCCAGGAAGGGAGTACCAGACGAAGAGAGTACGGGACGAGGGGAGTACCGGACGATAACACCTCAAGGTCGGTGAGGAACGAGAACAAAGAACAACACCACGTCCAGGTGGTCGGGCTTCGAGAGGAAAAAACCCAACCCCCTGACCAGAGTGATGACACCTCGATGGGGAGGAGATGGCCATCGACCAATCATCGCACAATGTTTTGCATGTTTTAATATTCATATTGTGTTTCTTTAAAACTGGGCAACCCGGAAGAATGTGTCGTCTTTTGGTGGTCACAAAAACGCACAAGTTTTAGTGTGAGGGACCCGGGACCCAGGCCTGTATTAGTGCGCTTTGTTAGGAATAAACAATTGGTAAATTCGGTCTGATTGATCTACTGGTCTTCTCTTTGACAAAACGAACTCGCAAAATTGTTAGGTGCGCCAGTGTGTGGATTGGGACATAGCAACTTGTGTTAAGTGTTGATCGCAATTTGGAGTCAGATCAATAGCTAAAAATCCGTATCCTAACACATGACAGGTCGCGACCTGAGATCCGGTCGATGGTGAGGTCATTTTCTGTTAAATTAGTGGAGCCCATAGTTCAAAGCAGCAGACTTTGCTTTTCCCTTTCATAAATTGGATAGCGGGCTTCTAAGCATTTTTTGTTCTTGTAGTAATTTCAAAACTTTTTTTTTTGTGCCTAGCCTTGGGTAGAAGCAGCTCTGCACGACACTGCTTTGCGTTACGAGCGTGGGTTTGGAACGAATTACACTTCGAAATCCCCCAAAAAACTTCTTTTGCACACGCCTTCAACTGGTCGTTTTCCTGCCGGAATGAAATGCATCTTGTTTTTTCTGTAAAGCAGAATGGTGACTGCGGCTGTGTTCCTACCCAGGTGTGCCCGCCACTCGCAGCAGCTCCTCCTTGTTCAGCCCGGAAAACATCACCTCCCGCTCTTCTTCCCCCATCTTCACCTTCACGCAGCCCTTCTTCTCCGGCAGCGCAGCTCCTGAGTCTCCTGCTCCGTTCACGCAAGGTGGCTTATCCTGTTCGCCCTCCTGCCGTTGCTTCTCGACATCGGCAGCCAGAAGCACCTCGCTCACGTTGGCCTCCGTCGCATCATCACCATTCGCTGCCTCGGGCTGCTTGGATGGAGCTTCGTCCACTTTGCTTGGCGCGTCCTGCACCTCCGCGGCGGCCTGGTCCCGGTTCGGAGTCTGCGCTGTTATGTCTTCGTTCTGCTCCATGGTGGCTCCGGTTTGGCAAGCAAAAGAAACAGGAGACGTGACAATGATGGCGTTCAGCGGACGTTGAGGATGGAGAGAGGCGCGGGTATGCTGCATTCAAGGCTGTCGGGAATACGCACATCTCCAACCTTTTTTTTTTTGTGCGGCAATCATTTACCAGAATTAATCCCCATATACAGTTTATGTGTGGACATACTTTTGTCACGGATCGGAATGGAGCAGAGCGACCAAATGCAGCTTGGACCAGGGTTTATTGAGGAAAAGTTGGAAGGGAGGATCAAAGTCAAAGTCCGCTTTGTCAATTTCTTCACATGCCAGGCACTCACAGAGATCGAAATTACTTTTCCCACCGTCCCACTGTGACTAGACAGTACACAACACTCACATCAAATAGCACAAAGAGTAAAAACGAACAGACAAGAGCAACAAATAAGTAATAAGCAAATAACCCAAATAAATAAACAAATCGACAAATAAGAGCAGCAAAATGGAGCAAGCGCGCTAATAGCAGACAGCCAGATCATAGCGCAAAAGAACAGAACGTCATGTAGCAGAGGGTGGAGGGGGGAGGGAATTCAGGATCCGGACAGCTTGGACCACGAAGCTGTCCCCGAGTCTGGTGCTGCGGGAGCGCAGGCATCTGTATCACTTCCTTGAGGGCAGAAGTACAAACAAAGAGTGAGCGGGGTGACTCATCACACAAAATCGCAGCCGCTTTGCGGGTGAGACGGGAGGCGTAAACTTCCTTCAGGGAGGGGAGTGGAGCCCCGATGATTTTGCTCGCAGTGGTCACTATGCGCTGCAGGGCCTTCATGTTATACTCAGAGCAGCCACCACCCCACACAGCGATGCAGCTGGAGAGGATGCTCTCAATGGTGCCACGGTAGAATGTGGTCATGACGGCGGGAGGAGCACTTGCCCGCCTGAGTTTCCGCAGAAAGTACAGGCGGCGCTGAGCCTTCTTCGCCAGCGACGCAGTGTTGGTGGTCCTGGAGAGGTCCTCACTGATGTGCACCCCCAGGAATCTGGTGCTACTCACTCTCTCCACCACAGCTCCGTCGACGGTCAGCGGCAGGTGGTGGGCGTGACCCTTCCGGAAGTCAATGATCTCCTTGGTCTTGTTGACGTTCAGCAGAAGGTTGTTGTCCCAGCACCAAGCGGCCAAAAGGTCGACCTCCGATCTGTAGTGAGTCTCGTCGCCACCGGTGATCAGACCCACCACAGTCGTGTCGTCGGCATATTTCAGCACGCGGTTGCTGCTGTAGGTCGCAGTGCAGTCATGCGTCAGCAGGGTGAAGAGCAGCAGACTGAGCACGCAGCCTTGAGGGGCCCCCGTGCTCACGGTGATGCTGCCGGAGACACTGTCGCCCACACGCACTACTTGAGGCCTCTGACAGAGGAAGTCCAGTAGTCAGGTACTGAGGCCCAGCTTGTCGGGTTTGCAAATGAGACGCTGTGGAACAATGGTGTTGAATGCAGAACTATAGTCCACAAACAGCAATCTCACATACGAGTCTTTTTCTCCAGGTGTGTGAGGGCAGAGTGGAGGGCAGAGCAGATGGCATCCTCAGAGGACCGATTGGGTCAGAAGGCAAACTGGAAGGGGTCCACGATGGGGGGGGAAGAACAGATCTGACGTGCGCCAAGACAAGCCTCTCAAAGCACTTCATGACGATGGGGGTCAGTGCCACAGGGCGGTAGTCATTGAAGCAGGAGGGAGCAGGATTTTTCGGCACAGGTATGATGGTGGCAGTCTTGAAGAAAGACGGGACGACGGCCTGCCGCAGGGAAATGTTAAAGATGTCCGTGAAGACATCCATCAGCTCCTCAGCGCAGTCCTTCAGCGCCCGTCCCGGGATGGTGTCCGGGCCCGCCGCCTTACGGGTGTTGATAGCAGCAAGCGTCCTCCTCACGCAAACGGCAGAGAGGCACAGTGGCTGCTCGTCCGGATGGGGAGGGGTCTTCAGCGGGCAAGTGTCATTCTGTGCGTCGAAGCGAGCAAAGAAGCGGTTCAGTTCGTTGAGCAGAGGGACGTCGCTTTCACATCTCTGCGGCGCGGGCTTGTAGTCCGTGATGGTCTGAATGCCTCACCACAGGCCCCGAGCATCCCCGCTGTCCTCGAAGTGGGCATTAATCTTGGAAGAGAACGCCTTTTTTGCATCTTTGATGCCCCAGGACAGATTCGCCCTAGCTGATCTCACGCCCGCTTCATCCCCAGCCCTGTAGGCTTCGTACCTGGCCCTCAGCAGCCCGAGGACAGCCCCTGTCAGCCATGGCTTCCAGTTAGCCCGAGTGACGACGTACTTCGTGAGGGTCACATCATCAATGCACTTAGCGATGTAAGAGGTCACAGAGTCAGCATACTCCTCAATGTCCGTCCGATTGTCGCAAGTGGACAAACCAACAAAACGAGCGAACTTCCTAACAAAACCAACAACAGAACTGACCAACAGACTGGATAAAAGAAACAGAACTGACCGACAAAGACGTGAGCCAAAAGACATCAACAAGACAACAGTGATCCGACGAAGAGCAAGGGGCAGAGAGGACTTATATACACAACAGGTAACAAGAGGCAGGTGAGAACAATCAAACCAATCATGGGCACACAGGAGGGGAGGGGCGAGCACACAGACAGAAACCATGACAACAGACACATAGTGGAACGGCTGGGGACGAGACGTGACAACTTTACTTTAACGATTTAACTTCATCCATATCTTTCGATTGATGTTTCTTAAAGTGTGATATTTGATAGTCATGTTAAAAACAATATAAAGCAACCTGACCAAAATAGAGATGTCGTTTCCGTGATGTCGTGAAGGCATCATTCAATCAGCCTTATTTTCTGAAGCTTTCACCCAATTTTCCAGTGAGTCACCACTAATAGAGACCTGTAATCAAGAAATTTCGATTAAGTTTGAAGACAAAACCTGTTTTTATTTTCACATTTAACTGTCGTCTGTTTGAGGGCCAAGGGTGGCACGGTAAGGCACTGGTTAGCACGTCCGCCTCACAGTTATGAGGGTGTGGCTTTGATTATATCCGGCGTTCCCTGTGTGGAGTTTGCATGTTCTCCCCGTGCCCGCGTGGGTTTTCTCCGGGCACTCCGGTTTCCTCCCACATCCCCAAAACATGCTTGGTTAGCCGATTGAGCAATCCAAATTGCCCCTAGGTATGTGCGCGAGTGTGGATTGTTGATGGTCTGTGTGCCCTGCGATTGAGTGGCAATCAGTTCAAGATGTCCCCTGCCTACTATGTTTGAGAGCCCTCTAGCGGACACAAAGTGAAACTGCATCAGTGAGGTCCAAAACAAAGATTTCCAATCAGTCCTTTTTATTCCAAAGAAAAACAAGTGGTCACAAAAGACAGAAGCGGACCGGTGCAGTCTGAAGGACGAGCGTCGGTTGAGGTTGGTTACGCGTCCTTCCATCGAAAAAGCCGATCGGCCAACGCCTCCTCCTGCGAGGTGAGGCCCAAAAGTTGCGAGACGCACGTGTTCTGACACAAAGGCGTAGAGCAAAGGCGCAAATTTGAGTAGATCATTACTACTCAAAAATAAGTTTTTTAATTCAACTTATTATTACAGTTGAATAAGAACTAAATTACAATTTAAATTTTAATTCATGAACAAAGTATTTTATAACATAATTTGTTTTTATTGACATAATGTACATAAATAGGGCACATGCATGAGTTTTATGTTCAGACCAAAGACCCACACGTCCTACCAGCTGATCCAGGTTGGCGGCAGCCCCGATGCATCTGCTTACAGTACTTCTCTTGTCGTCCCAAGTCTCCACAAAGTCCATCGCCATTTGGACCACTTGCACTACAAACCTGAAGCAATAACAACGTGACCCGCTGTAGACAAAACACAGACATCTGAGCGGCTCCTGTGAGGAGTATAAGCGCGTCGGACGCTACCGGCGCAGGTGAGCCGGGACAGGAAGGTTGGCGCCTCCCAGCGGCCTGCTCAGTTGGTGGGCCAGGAGCTTGTGGTCCTTCAGGACATCCTGCAGGTGAGTGCAGAACGTCTGCAGCGCCTGCAGCCTGGCAGCTGGCAAGGAAGGTAAAATTTGTGTTACAGAGTTCTGAGCTCAAACTCACCAATCGATCAACGTGCATGCGTGTTCTTTACCAAGGTAGGACACGTGCGTGGCGTCTGCATTCTTCTTGTCCGCCGTCAGTAGCTCCAACTCCAGTTGCAGCTGCAAACCAGAAAGTGAGGCTAATGAGGTCATCACCGCGTGATGAATCACAACGGGCGGGCTGGTCAACCTGCTCCAGCTCTTTCTGCATTTTGATTCGATGTTCGGCTTCATGCAACTGAGAGGAGAAGACGGAGCTCTGCGATGAGTCGGCGGATTGTAGCTCTTCCTGAAAGCCACTGCTGATTTAGGTGACTGAGATTAACTTGCCAGTTACAAATTAAAGAGTAACGAAAGCAACGTGCTATAAATCTGACCTGATACACTGCCCCACTGGACACACATTTGGCTAGCAGTCTGGCTGATGACGTCATGGTGAAGGGAGCTGCGGTGCATTGAGGCTTCTGGGGAAGTTGACAACGTTGTGATGTCACACTCAATTACGCACATATCGAGTGATGATTGACGTATTAACATTTGGAAAGGAATTCCTCCTTCGATGTGCACTTAAACCATTTGCACAAACATAGTAAATATGCGCGCTTATTATTTTGTTACAAAGTTAAACAGGTATTGGTTAAAAGAAAAAAATACGGCAAACGACTTACCGTGATAAACCAACAGACTTCTTGGCCTTATAAATTCAAAGTTCTAAATTTGACAGCCATTGGTAATAATTCGAGCCCGCCAGACGCTTTGAGTTTCCGTTTGTCTTCTTCGACTTGTGTTTCGAGACGATGTCGCCGTTCCACAGCGCCGCCAAACCCAAGGACACCATGAAAACTGCAACACGTCAACTCACAATAGCGCATCGCATTTGATGAAAAAAAAAAAAAAAAAAAAAGGTTTGCAAATGTGTGTTTGGGACAAACTTCATGTGTTTTGGGACGTCTTGTCATAAAAAAAACAATAAAGTTTGAGTTCAGTTTCAATGAATATTTTTGCCTATTTGTGACTCAACATGTCCGTCAGATGGACAAGCTGGCCAAAACCACACGGGCCAGCTGCAAGACGACCATCGAAGCCATTCACGGCCTGGTGTCTCAAGTCATTAAGGACAAATTCTTTAATCAAATCAACATCTAATTGATTGTTGAACCTTTAATGCTCAAATAAAAAATAAGAAAATAAAAATGAAATAACATTTAAAACAGCGTTTGAACAGCTCAGTGGCCTAGTAGAGTGTCCGCCCTGAGACTGGAAGGTTGTGGATTCAAACCCCGGCCGGCCGGGTCATACCAAAGACTATAAAAATGGAACCCATTGCCTCCCTGCTTGGCACTCAGCATTAAGGGTTGGAATTGGGGGGTTAGATCACTAAATGATTCCCGAGCGCGGCACCGCTGCTGCTCACTGCTCCCCTCTCTCTCCCCCAGGGCAGGGGATGGATCCAAATCACATGGGGATGGGGACAAATTTCACCACACCCAGATGTGTGTGTGACGATGATCATTGGGACCTTAATTTGACTTTAACTTTAAAAACTGGGTTCAAAATGCATCCGGGTCTCGTTGGACGTAACATATTATTTTGAGGCGACAAGCCAATGGGACCAACCGGCGGCGCGGCAAGGAGCCGGAAGTGTTGTAAATAGCAAGCGTGGAAGCCACGATGAATTTGCGTGAAGCTCAAAGTGAACTACGGTATCTTTTGAGTAGAGTCGAACCTTCTCAGCAGCCGAAGTTGCTTGACTGGATCCGAACTTCAGGTACGGTTGCTTCCCTGCGACGTCTTCTGCCGCATTTGCTAGCTTCGGCTGTCGACGGGACCCGCGGGGTCGACCGTGTTTACCCACAATGCCTTGCGTTTGCAGATTTTTTTATTGAACTTCAACTTTATTGAACTTTCCGGGTTTACTTTACAGAATTCACCCAAATCAACCTCAAAGCCAAATCTACCCCTCAAAGTTTCCGCCAATGGATAATAATTATTGAGGATCTTAAGTTGCATTTCTTTCCCTTTGGGTGCGATTGGCCATTTTAAAAACTCCCAATGTTTTGTATGTATTGTTTGATTGTCTAATATTTTGTATTTGACTTTTCTATTATCATCAAGGAATATTTGACCTTTAATAGTTCTATTCAAGTGTTATCATATTTTATGTCTGTAATGTTCAACTCTCCAATTCTTAAAGTTGGAAGTTTTATCGGGACAATAGAAAAAAAGATTGTATTTTATATCATTTGTAATCAAGCTGGAGGGACAGAATTTTTGTATATTCTCCCCGTGTCCGCGTGGGTTTTCTCCGGGCACTCCGGTTTCCTCCCACATCCCAAAAACATGCTTGATAGGCTGATTGAGCACTCCAAATTGTCCTAACGACAGACTTTGTTCCAACATTGCTGTACCTACAGTAACGAACAAACTCTCCACTTGCAAGTGGTTAAAGGGCAAACTGTCTCCCGTGTGGTTCTTGTAAAATAAGTTAGAGTGGGAACATCTCTAACAGAAATCAAACCTTTTCAATGTTTCTTGCATGTTGTTCACCCGCCCCTCAATTTTTTCCAATTTTCCATCAAGCCCATCAAATCTTTGCATAAGTGACTGAATAGCTAGGTCGAAGCTATTCGAATTGTCATCTCTTTCTTTCGCCCTTCTCTTCTTTACCGTCTTCTTCATGGGGCTGTTGACGGGAGTTTTGTCATCAGACCAGTCACGGGTTTGTTGCATTTCCTCACTTTCCTTTCCACCACTGACTTCAGCTGATGTCAGGCTGCCATACTCGTGGTCGCGGGTGTTAGCATTCTTGTGGTTAGCCAGCTCTACAGTGATTCGTAAAGCAAGCTCAACAAAAAAGGACTCCAAGACTTTGAAAGTTTTTCCCAAAAAGTTCGAAAATCACTCCCGTTGCCTTCTGGGTTGGTTGCTGGTTCATCAAAACAAAGTTGGACGTGAAATTCTAACTGTGTATCAGGCCCTGCTCAGGACTCACTCACTCACTCCGCCATCTTGATTGTCTCTCCTTGCGTAGATGAGCTGGATGAGCTCCTGGTGGACAACAATCAAGTCATCCTGAGGTGCATCGCTGATGACATCAGAGAGAGCCTACCACTGGATGCCATGCTGCCGTCTGAAGCCAACGCCCTCCACAAGGTTCCACAAGCACACATGGCTTTCATGTAGCCCCTTTCACGCTGGCCTATGCGGCGTATGTTGTTAGTGAATGTGCGTTTGTACCTGGCAGATGCAGTGCCACTCGCGTCTGTCCATCCACGTTGATGCCTTCCTGTACAGCGACAATCATGTGGACGCCCTGTGCGAGGCGGGACGGATGAGTCGATGCTACTGTCTCAAGTGCGGATCCCACAGCACGGCGCCCCTTGGTGCGTGAAGCCACCACCGCCGAATCACGGCGCACCACTAACCCACGTTTATCTGCTGTGTGCGCCAACAGACTTTGTGTCGCACTCGTTCTCCATGTGCGAGCTGCTTTTCTTGTTCCAAAATGTGCTGCCGGACCTGAGTGGCCGCATGCTGGTGGACGTTGGCTCGCGGCTGGGTGCCGTGCTCTATGGGGTGAGATTGTTGCAACACACATACACCGCAGTGCTGACTTGGCACTTCCCTAGCGACGTAGCGTAGGCCTCTCTTGGTCATCCTTTTCGACAGACATCCATGCCCGTTTCACGCTTGTGTCACTTCAGGCCTTTCTCACACCATTCTGGCATCCCACATTTGCCCTCACTTTGTCTTTGCTGCCCCTATACGCCCATACCTTTTGTGTCGTTCAGGGTTTTGTGTACAGCGCGGCATCCCGGCTTGTTGGCGTGGAGCTCGACGAGGAGTTTGTTCAACTGCAGAACAAGATGGTTCTCAAGTACGGGATGGAGGCCAGAGTCCAGGTGGGGCCGCCTCCGATGTGTGGTAAAGGGGGTCTTGGGATTTGAGACATGGGATGGCTCCCCGCATGTATTTGTGAGATTGCCAGTTTATTGACAATCTGAATGATATTTCTTGTGTTCATGCGATATTTCAAGATATTCATGTGATATTTATATTCATTGAATGTTTAAAAAAAGTCAAATGTGCTACATTTGCTTTTATGTTTAATATGTCTTTTGGGATTTTTTTTTTCAAATATATATTTGGAATGTTTAATGGGCAGTAAATCTGGGGTGCTTTATATGTTGTTTTTTTTGCTCTTTGAATGTATTCTGGTTCTCAGAATTACAGAATGTGTTGAATTTGTTTTTTTTTTTGCCACTGTCGTTTGTGGAATGTTTTTCATTCGTCGATGGCAAGTTTCAAGTATTCAGAGATTGTTTGATGCCTCATTTGTAGTTATTGGTGAAGCGTTTTCTGCCGCAGGTTGTCCATGCTGACGTGTGCACGCAGGAAGCTCTGCTGCGGACCGCCGACATTGTGGTCATGAACAACGTCTTTGAGTATTTCCTGGAGCCCGACCAGCAAGTCAGGTCAGGGTGGGCTCACGCATGCACGCACCCACACAATATCATCACGCACGCGATTAACACACAAGAGTTCAAACGCAAACGCACACAACACGGGTGCAAGGTTGACAATCGTCTGACTTGCTGCGGTTTGTCCGAGTCACGAGCAGACCTTTCCAATGTGACTGCTTGAAAGCGAAGGCATGCAACTTGAGTGTGTGACTCGGCCCCTCCCGTTCAGGGCCTGGAGGTTCATCATACGGACGTTGCGGAAACAAGGTTCTCTGCTGGTGACAGTGCCCAGCCTGCACGACGCTCTCCAGCCTCTGCGGGTAAGGCTGATGCTCAGCGATTGACCACAGACCCGGGCAGCATTGATTTCTTTTATTCTGTGCGTCCTCATTTTGCCCATCAGGAGGCACTGCCGGCAGGCTGGGTGGAGGAGCTTCCTTTGGACTACCATGTATACGTGGGTAAAGACGGCGACCCAGAGAATCTGCGACAGATCCACCTGTATAGGGTCTTATGACCTGAAAGTTCCTTGGACTATTATGTCGAGTGTTTCTGTGTCTCAAATCAGCAAAAATACAAATGTTCATGCTGATATCTGTGCGAATAATTAAATGTTGATGCCTCTTTTGATCTTCATCAGAGGTGTCAAAACTCAGTCCCGGAGGGATGGCCGCTGTCCTGCTTGTTTTCCCGCACATCTACCTGTCCATATTTGCTGTACTTGTAGATTTTGTCTGATCTGTCTTGTCATTTAGAGCAGCAGTCTCCAACCCCAGGGCTGCGTACCAGTCCCGGTCCGTGGATCATTTGGTACCAGGTCGCTTAAGAAAGTACAAGTAACTTGCATTACTTCCATTTTATTTATCTGAATCTGAACTATCTTATTTTGAAAAATGGACCGGATTCTCCTACACCTTGTGATGTAAACAAAACATAACATTACTCATGTTACGTATGTTGTTGGCCCGATGTTATGAGGACGCTGCGAGTAAAGTTGCATAGGTGTTTGCATACAGAGTTCCACCATGGAACTAAGAGTTGAAGGGTGTGTTGGGACCGTGATGCGCATGTGATGTGTCTTTCTATTCCTCGTTTTACAAGTATGTTCAGTAGTTTTTTTGCCGCACACCATCTCCTTTTCTTTGTCACCACAATACCATTGTTTTTATGCCGGTCGTATCATTTTATTTTGTTGAATTTATCCGCCACACCTTAAAAGCCGGCACCACATCCACTCTGTGTTCAGAGCTCCCTTACCCTTTTGAGACGTCGTGCTATATGATTGGCTGAAGACAGTGACGTTTAAGATTATGGGTAGGCTGTTTTGCGGAAATGGGATTGTTGTTCTAGGGCGGTTCGGTGGGGTGCTGGTTAGCACATCTGCCTCACAGTTCGGAGGGTGCGGGTTTGATTCCCTGTGTGAAGTTTGCATGTTCTCCCCGTGTCCGTGTGAGTTTTCTCTGGGCAATCCGGTTTCCTCCTACATCCCTAAAACATGGTTGGTAGGCCAATTGAGCACTCCAAATTGCCCCCAGGTGTGAGTGCGAGTGCGGATGGTTGTTCGTTTTTGTGTGCCCTGCGATTGTCACCCGCCTACTGCCCGATGATAGCTGGGATAGGCTCCAGCACGCCCATGACCCCCGTGGAGATAAGCGGCACAGATAATGGATGGTTGGATTTGTTGTTCAAACACGGACGATTTTTGCATAGAAAACTTCTAAAAACATTGTGCAGTCTGAAGATTTCATTTATTGATGCTTTCGACTTTTGATTTTTTTCTTTCTATAATTGATTTCAGAAGTTTTTGTCACAAAAATCGTGATGTCATCAAACACCGGTGTGGAAAAATATTGACAACAATCTGGTCCGTGCTGCTCAAAAGGTTGGGGATCGCTGATTTAGTCTTCAGGAATGTGAATTATTATGAAAAACTAACAGGACTGTAGATATATAACTACAAAAGCATTCGTTATTTAACATTGTTAAAAAGATGTCAAAAAAGAACAAACTTAATTCGTCCTACCCAGTTTAAATTTTACATATCTGCCTCAGACAAATGACTTCAATTATGCCATTCACGAACATAATTTGTAGATATTTACCATTCACATTATCTTTAATCTGGGCGTCTCGGTGGAGCAGTGGGTAGCTCGTCCGCCTCAGTTAGGAGGGTGCGGGTTCGATTCCACCTTTGGCCCTCCCTGTGTGGAGTTTGCATGTTCTCCCCGTGTCCGCGTGGGTTTTCTCCGGGCACTCCGGTTTCCTCCCACATCCCAAAAACATGCTTGATAGGCCGATTGAGCACTCCAAATTGTCCCTAGGTGTGAGTGCGAGTGTGAATGGTAGTTCGTCTCTGTGTGCCCTGCGATTGGTTGGCAACCAGTTCAGGGTGTCCCCCGCCTACTGCCCGATGACGGCTGGGATAAGCTCCAGCACGCCCGCGACCCCCGTGGGGACTAAGCGGTTCAGAAAATGAATGAATGAATTATCTTTAATCTTTTAGCAATATGATGAGTCAAACGTAAGTTCTTGTGACGTCATCGCAGATATCAGGAAATCATATTGAAATTGGTTGTTTTGACTAGTCAAATTACTGCTGTCTGAAAGTCACGTGAACCATTTCACTGCACGTGCAAGGTCGTTTTTGCGTAACAGGCGTCTCCTGTTCTGACGTCACCACCCGGTTCAGTCATCGTAGTCGGCCGTCACGAAAAAGCGGCGCGGCTCGACTCACCACTCTGATTTCTCACCCTTAACTGACAAGAAATGCACCAACAACCATGTTCAATCTCTGCTTCAAAGTAAGAATTAAATTGTTCCCAGAGGAAAATATTTTTGGAATTCACAATTTGACAATATAAATTGGAGTAATGCGTGGTTGTGGCCCTTTAAATTTTGTATTTCAAATAAGAGTATAAAGAAATTCATTTTAAAATCTTACACAATATTTATCCCAGTAAAATCGTAATCTCCAAAGTTCTCAATATTGAAGTATTGTGGTTTTTTTTTTGCAATTCTGATCCTGAAACTACAATTCACCTTTTCTACTTCTTTTCCTTTCGGCTTTTCCCATCAGGGGTCGCCACAGCGAACCATGTGTTTCCATCTCACCCTATCCTGTGAATCCTTTTCTTTCACCGCAATTAACTTCATGTCCTCTTTCACTCCATCCATAAATCTCCTCTTTAGTCTTCCTTTTGACCTCCTGCCTGGTGGTCCTATCCTCAGCGTCCTTATTCAAAGTTCAAAGTTTGCTTTATTGTCAATTTCTTCACGTTAAGACACACAAAGAGATCGAAATTACGTTTCCCACCGTCCCACGGTGACTAGACAACAGTACACAACACATACAATCAAATAGCACAAAGAGTAAAAACGAACAGACAAGAGCAATGAATAAGTAATAAGCAAATAACCCAAATAAATAAATAAATAGACAAATAAGAGCAGCAAAACGGAGCAAGCGTGCTAATAGCAGACAGCCAGAGTATAGCGCAAAAGAACAGGATGTTATGCAGCCGAGGGTGGAGGATGTTAGGGATGTTCTAACTCTAACTTATTTTGCAAGAACCAAACAGAGAGACAGTATGCCTTTTGAACACTTGCAAGTGGAGAATCTGTTCGGTACTGTAGATACAGCAATGTCCGAACAAAGTCTGCCGTTGAAGTCATGCAAGAGAGTCTTTATTGAGAGAAGAAGGGTGGGGGTGAGAGTCAGCCAAGGTGGGGGTGACATTTGACATGTGTAGTGGGCACCTCAACAAATGATTAACCACTTGGGAGGGTCCCAGTCTATCTCTCCACGAGGCCGTGGACATAAATTCTAGTGGAGCAAAACAAGGACGCCTCCACACCACCTGGAGAGCTTCAACAACTGAATGGTTCAACTGTTCAGAATCACGGGAAGGTAAAAGGTTCAAACAAAGTTCATCATTCTAGTCTACATCCCAACATAATCATACGATCAAGATAGTTTATAAACCCTAACATATCCCTCCTGTTTATCATATGATTATGCTCACCCCGATCAATAAAACATAAGTAGGAAAATATAATGAAGAAAAATAACAATAACATAAAAACACAGAAACAGCCCATCATTGTACCCATCACTTGCGAAGCATTTTCGATGGTCAAATCATTAAGTTTCTGTAAAACATGCTCGGCTAAACATCATCTACGCAATCTACATAGATCAATTTTAGTGTGTGAGTGAAAAACCTGCGGCAAGATGTTATAATGCAGGAAAAGTCTCACACGGTCCCTCTGCCTTAGGCGACCATAATGTTATCAATAACAACAGTCAAGACAAAAACTGCTCGTGTTTGTTCAGCCGTCATAGTCATCACATTTGACATGTCTGATATGTTGTATTTGCACTTGTGCTATGGTAGAAGACAAAAATCTTGATACAACAGACTTCAAACACGGGATAACACAAGTTGTAAATAAGCACATCAACACAAGCACAAAAAGCACAGGAGCCACCAATTTCAACAGCAGTTGCCACCAGTTGCCAGAGAATAGCCACGAAAAGAAATCCCATTGGTGTGGGACTTTGTCTTTTGACATGGCCTGCTGTAGGTTCTTCAGTGAATTCATGGCGTCGTTGATGTGCGTGTCATTTTCCCCTGGTATGTATGTGCAACAGGAGGTCCCAATAATGTGGCACACACCACCTTGCGCTGCAGTCATCAAGTCCAGAACCATCCTGTTTTGTAAGACCATTAGCCTAATGGCCTCAATCTCTCTGTTTTGACCATCATTGACCTGCAGCGAGAGATTCACAAACAATTGGAAACGATAGTTCAGTGTCTCGATGTAGAGTGCTTGTTTTCCAACTCCGATCCAAGGAAAAAGCGCATGAACAACTTTGTCTCCGACGGACCATATTTTATGATCATCTGGCACGTTCGCACCCCAGACAGGGTCATGAGGGTCAAAGGTTGCAACAGCCCTGCGTCGACGTCCAGAAGAGTTGTGTGCTGTCGTCAGCTGATGGTGTTTTATCCTGTAAGTGTGGTCTGTCACCCACACTGGAGCACACACTCCTGTCCAGTTGGCGGGCAGCATCGGATAAACCTTGTGACCACAAAGCCACCAGCCATTCTGTATGAAGTAGGTCCCGTTAGATGGCGCAGCCATATCGGTGGGAGATCCCTCACCACTTGAAATGGCTCTCTTATCCTGACACTCAGCGGTGATGTCCAAAGCTCCCATCCAGTTTCCTCCTGGAGAGCAGTCGTCGTTGATGCATTTGTGGGTCTTGTTTCCTTGGATGTAACATGTATAGTTCACTCCAGCTGGTCTCTCTGTGTAGGCCACTTGCGGCAATGTTCGTCCTTTAACAGTCACATTGAGATTTGTCCAGAAAAGCCGATCACAGGTACCGTCTGCGAGTCCAGGGCGGAAAGGGTCGGCATCACTGACTGTGACAGCACGGTGTTGATATCCAATTCCTCCTATGGATGCCATACATTTTGCTTCAGTGACATTCATTGCTCTGGCCTCCAAGTGAACTTGCGTGGAGGAAGGAGGGAGTTTGGAACACACATAGCATCCCTCCTGTGTGTGTGCTCTCACACTGAACTTCACATATCGGTACCAAGCGTTGGTTTCGTATGGGTTTCTGGGGTCCCATGACCAGTCCTCGAAATTCTCATCATGTGACCATCTTCTTCCACGAATGACACTGTCCATTGGTCCATTCAGATGAGCCCACAAACCATAGCACACTCCAACCACAGCGCAGCATAGAATCCACCTGGCATATGGAATTCCGTTGCTACTAGGATGGCAGAGACACCGGGACATCTCCTCGCCTAGCGGAGTGGGGATCGCTGAATTCTTCACCGACGTTGAGACGTTCCACCCTAAACGATGAAACTCCTTTGAAGTCGGCCTTCCCCACCACTCCGAATGAGGGGTCCAGCACTCTCTGCAACTTGCAGTGGCTGAGGTGAATCCAGCTGGGCCGTTCAGCAATCTTTACTGCAGTGGGGGTAGTCAGCAAGACTTGGAATGGTCCCTCCCACCGCGGGCTGGCCCAGTTCTTTCTTTTGATGACCTTGATGTAGACCCAGTCTCCTGGCTTAATGAGGTTATCAACCTGTGGGGAGAGAAGACCAGGCGGCAGTAAATTTGCATTTAACACATCTTTCATTTTGAGTGTTCTGATCATGTAATCTGCCAAGGTCTGTTCTTCATCTGCTTTTTGCAAATCTGCAGGGAACACAGGTAGTTTATATGGTCTCCCATGTATAATTTGAAAAGGCGTTAGCCCTTCTGAATTGGGGGTGATTCTCATATAGAGTTTCACCAAGTCTAGGCACTCTGGCCAGGCTCTGCCTGTTGATTCCATGCATTTTTTCAACCTGCTTTTGATAGTAGCATTTGCTCGTTCAACCAGGCCTGCACTGGATGGGTGCCAAGCACAGTGGTTTTTTAACGTTATCCCAAGGTGTACAGCCATGTTTTGTACAACTTGGTTCACAGTGTGGACCATTGTCACTGTAAATGATCTGTGGGATGCCATGAACCGGTATGACGGTTTTGCAAATGGCTTTTGCCACTGTTAAGGCATCTGCTCGTTTAGATGGAACTATTTCAACCCATTTGGAAAATGCATCAATCATCACTAGGCAGTATTTGTGAGGTCCACTTTGTGTGAGTTCAATAAAATCCATGTGCATGATTTGGAATGGGTAAGACGGTTTTGGAAAGGAGCCTCTCTTAGGTCTCATGTTTCCTTGTGGATTATGTTTCACACAAACAGGACATGCTTTACAAAAAAATTTTAAGTAAGCATCTAAACCAAAGGTAGTGAATTGTTGATGTATGATGGACCTCATCCCTCCTGTCGACACATGGCAAGGCCCATGTGTCGCAATTGCTGCTGCCTTAAAAAGTGATTTTGGTAAAACAGGTTTGTCATTGATGCGGTGGATATTATCTGTATCCACAACTGCACCTTTTGTCGCCCACATTCGTTTTTCCACCATTGGAGCATTGCCCTGCATGTCTGTCAGTATAGTTTTATCTATGAGTTGGGTGTCCTCTGAATCTATTAAAAAAATTTCATGGCCATGTTTCCCTGCTGCTGCTTCCTTAGCGATTTTGTCTGCAAATCTGTTTCCATTTGAGACTTCATCTGTGCCTGTGGTGTGAGCAGCACATTTACACACAGCAAGTTTAGCAGGTAAACGGATGGCCTGCAACAAGTCTTTCAACAAGGAGGCATGGGTAACCGGCTTACCGGTTGATGTTGTCATCCCCCTGCGCTCCCATTGTTTTGCAAAATAGAACAGAGTAGAAAACGCATACTGACTGTCTGTGTATACAGTGACTTCCTTATCTCTTGCTAATTGACAAACTCTTGTCAGTGCAATCAGCTCAGCAGCTTGCGCTGACCGATTGCATGGAAGCTTCTCTGCTTCAATAATCCGGTTTGGCAACTTCACAATTGCATAACCACTTTGATTGTTCCCTTTAGGATCCTTTGAACATGATCCATCCACAAACCACTTTTCCCCTTTATCAAGTGGAGTGTCACTTAAATCTTGTCTAGGTAGCTGTAGATGTTCTGTAGCATCTAAACAATTATGTGGGGTTCCATCCTCTGGCAACGGGATCAATGTTGCTGGATTTAGGACTGTGCACCTTTTTATCATAATATGCGGTTGTGACAGAAGTGTAGCAGTGTAGGATAGGTGTCTGGCGGGTGACAAAAAGTTCATTTTGCTTTGCAGTAGCAACACATCTACAGCATGTGGAACCAACAAGTCCATTTTGTGGAAAAGGACCACATCTGCGGATAGTGTCACTGCAAGCGCTGCTGCGCATACTGCTTGGACACAGTCTGGTAACGATTGAGCCACTGGATCCAATTTTTTTGAATAAAATGCAATTGGTCTTAGTTTACTGCCATGACTCTGCAGCAACACTGAGGTCATAAAACCATTCCTGCAGTCTACCGTTTGCACAAACGTTTTATTGTAGTCTGGTAAGATAAGGGTTGTAGTTTCCATCAAAGCCTGTTTCAGTACTACAAAAGCATCCTCCGCTACTGGTGTCCATATTATTTTTTCTGTCATTGCCATGGGGACTCCACGCACAATATTCAGCAATGGTTGCGTCTTTTCTGCATAATGTGGGATCCATGCTCTGCAGTAATTGCAGAGCCCCAAAAATGACATCATTTGTTTTTTTGTCTCAGGTTTTGGTGCATCTGCAAGGATTTGTTTTCTGGTTTTTTGTATCTGTCTTCCAGCAGCTGACAACGTGTGACCTAAATAGTTCACCTCCTGTTTGACCCATTGTAGTTTATTTTTGCTTACTTTATTCCCTGCTTTACAGAGTTAGTGTAACAAAGCTAAGGAGTCTTCCTTGCAAGCAGCTTCAGTTTCAGAGGCTATCAAGAGATCATCTACATAGACTAGAAGTTGGCTTTTGTTTGAAATTTGAAAATCAGCCAAACATGCCATGATAGCTTGAGTGAAAATAGTTGGACTATCAGCAAATCCCTGCGGCAATCTGGTGTACGTATAACTTTGTCCTTTAAAGGTAAACGCAAACCAAAACTGTGAGTCTGGGTGGATTGGCACTGAGAAAAATGCATTGCTAAGATCAATCACTGTGAAAAACTTCTGGTTAGGTTTCAAAGTGTTCAGAAGTGTGTGCGGGTCAGGCACATTAGGTGCTCTTGTTTGTATTGCCTCATTTACTGCTCGTAAATCTTGTATCATTCGCCAATCAATCTTGTTGGCCTTTCGGACTGGAAAAATAGGAGTGTTGCAAGGAGAATCTGAGCACTTCCTAATAATCCCTCCTGACAAAAGATCATTTATGACAGGGGCAATCCCATTCATTGCCTCCTGTTTTAAAGGATATTGCTTAACTCTTGGACGCCACTCTGATCTTGGTTTGATCTGTACTGGGGGAATGGACTTTAAAAGTCCTACATCAGATGGGCCCTTTGTCCATAGCTCTTCAGGAAGCTCAGCCAATTCCCTCTCCTCCATCTCAGTCAAACAAACATTAGCTAGTCAGGGAAGCGCATAAGCGCATGCCCTTCCATGAGCCACTTCACACACTGTTTGCTTCCACATGTCACAACTGGTACTGTAGCTCCACCCATCACCTTTGTCCTCATAATCAGTGATAGATTCGGCAAGTTTAATTCGGCAACCCACATCTGCCCATGTTATACTGTGAGGTTTAAACAATGAAATGTGGGGTACAGCCGACAACTTGTATTTGTCTTTTTTAGGAGCGGGCAGGAGCACAGCAGCAGCTGCAAATGACCTGGGATCAGTGTACAGAGCAGTGATTATTAAGGTTACTTCTGTGTCACTGAGAAAACTTTCAATATATTCATCTTGTGGATCAGTGAGAATATTCATGGTGACATGTAATTGATTACAAGACATTTCTGATTCAGGTTGTGACAATTGCTTTCGGGCTTCACTCAGTAAACTGTTTGGTAGCTTGGGATTCTGTTCAACAGAGATGTCATACGAACAGCAAATTTGTTCACCTGCTTGTGCAGCGTATAAATCAACATCTCTCCCTCTACATGCTCGCATGCCATCCTTTACTGGAATTATTGCAATTCCCAATCTAGTCATCAGATCTCGACCCAGCAGGTTTATGGGGCATTTTGGGGATAGGACAATCGAGACTGAACCCATGTTTCCAGTTTCATCATCCCTTTCTTCAACTGGGTTGGAGATACTCTCCTTGTGTACCTGCCCATCAGCAGATTTCACCCAAATAGTATTTTGGGAGGCCTTTAGATTAGGGACTTTAGTTTTTATTACGGTTTTACAAGCCCCGGTATCACACAAAAACTCTACATCACTTCCTCCAACATTTAAGGTAACATGTGGTTTTTCTTTTAATGTACTCAAAATGTCCCATGCTGTATGGACATCTACTATTTCTTCCTCTGTAGGATCACAAGAGGTCGAAGGGGAGGAATCTAGTCATGCTGAGAATTTGGCTTTACCTCTGCCCCTTCCTCCACCCTTTGATTGGTTTTGTTTTGCATAACGACACTCTCTTGCAAAGTGTCCTCGTTTCCCACAGTTCCAACAGTTTTCAGAATCTGATGGGGGTTTTGAATTGTATGGTGGCCTACGACCCTGTTGACCTCTTCCTCTGCCCTGTTGGGAGCCTCGGAAGAAGACTGTTTTATCTTCATCTAGGTCCTCATCATCATCGTCGAGATGAAATACATCAGAACTTTTGCCTTTTTTGATCACTTTTTCAGCATGTCTGGCCCACTGCATGGTTGTTGTAACGCTAGCAGTGTCCACTTCCACCAAGTGTTTCCTCACCCAATTGCCAATTTCAGGACGGAAACCAGTGAGGAGTGCATTTTTAAACTGTTGCTGATAAGCACTCTCAGCTGCATCATTAAATGGGATGCCACTATGCACCCTAAATTCTTTTTCAAATCTCAAGCGAAAATCATCAGTATCTTCCCCAGGCTTCTGTTTTATTCCTGCTAAATGACCATAATTTGCTCGTCTTTGAAATATATTTCGCACTCTTTGCACAAGATCATTCCATTGTGCTATATACTCCCCTCTCAACTGATTTCCCTCAACAGGATAGGGGAAAGGTCCTTGGTTATTTCTACCTGTATAATTTCCTCTAACCTTGGCCCAGTCTTTTCCCAAAGAAGACATTGCAGCTTCTCCTGCCTCATGCCCATTCAGTCTATAGGAATGTATGATTCCAGCCATGTCTTCTGCCCATTTATCTGGGTCTTCTGCAACAGGGGTAACCCCTTCAACTGCTTTTCTTGCCTCTTCCAAAGTCCATGGCCGAAAAACATATGTATGTAGAGGGTAGCCTTCCCCTACAATAGGGTTTGGCACCTGTATCATTGGGCACACATCAACATTTTCTAAAGTTTGAGAAAATCTAGCAGCATTGGTCATAGTTCTTGTTTGCACAGGACTTCTAATTACGTGACCCTGACCTTTTTTGCTATTGTATGGGGGAGGGTGCAGGTCTGTTAAACTTGGATACAAGTTTTGCACAGGAGCGGAAAGCTCTTCTTGCTCCTCTGCTTGAGCTGCGGCTGAGACAGCGCGCCTGGGCACTGTAGCCTCATTGTCTTCCGGCCTGACAAACATACTTGCGGCCTCATCACTTTTCACCTTTATATTTTTTGTCTTTTGAATTTGTTCTCTTCTCTCTTGTGAAGCTTTCAACCACACTCTAGCACATTGCAATTCTCCCTCTTTTCTTTCCTTTTTGGTCCTTTTTTCTTCCTAGCCACACTCTCCTCCAAAGCATCAACCACTATTTTCCACACTTCAACTTTCAACTTCCCTTCTACTCCATACTTTTTCTTCCACTTTGGCATGTATTGCATACAATTAAGAAATCTACTCGCCATGTACTTCTCATCTCCTTCAAGAGCTAGAGATTTACCGTTTTTATTACCCATCTTAACTTGGTTTTTCAAGATTTATATAAAATAAAAATTATTTCTTTGAGGATCCTCAATGCAGGTTTAAATTGACCGTTCAACAACAATTGCCTCTTAGTCAAATTATCCTACCAGTCACACACTCAACCACACAACTTAGCGCTTTTTAACTTTTAGGCCTATCCCGGATGGGTGCAAAAACCCTTCCAAACAGCTAGAAAAAAAACGGACAAAAAAGAATCTACGCCCTTCTCCAATTAAGAAAAAGAACCTCTGTCTCTTTTAACCCGTTCCCTCCACTGGGTCTTGGACCCAAGCCAGATCCTGTAGCTTGGAAGAACAGACAAAGAAGAATCTACGCACCTCTTCAATGAATGAAAAGGAAGCTCTGTTTTCCTTAGTCTGTTCCTTCCACTGGGACTTAAACCCAAGCTATATACCGTGCACTTCACACAATTTTAGGGCTTTAACTTACTTGTCCCCTGGTTCGTTGCACTGCCGGATCCCGTCAATCCGCCGCTGTCAGACGAAGGCAGACCTAAGATGCTGGCCCAGCGAAGAATTCACTCCCCAGGACTTTCTTAACCAGGTCCACCTAATAGACGCTGGCCCGTCGACGGAAAGCAGCACGTCGTCCTCAGTCAGTCAGCAACGGGTATGTGGGATCCGGGTCACGGCACCAAAATGTTAGGGATGTTCTAACTCTAACTTATTTTGCAAGAACCAAACAGAGAGACAGTATGCCTTTTGAACACTTGCAAGTGGAGAATCTGTTCGGTACTGTAGATACAGCAATGTCCGAACAAAGTCTGCCGTTGAAGTCATGCAAGAGAGTCTTTATTGAGAGAAGAAGGGTGGGGGTGAGAGTCAGCCAAGGTGGGGGTGACATTTGACATGTGTAGTGGGCACCTCAACAAATGATTAACCACTTGGGAGGGTCCCAGTCTATCTCTCCACGAGGCCGTGGACATAAATTCTAGTGGAGCAAAACAAGGACGCCTCCACACCACCTGGAGAGCTTCAACAACTGAATGGTTCAACTGTTCAGAATCACGGGAAGGTAAAAGGTTCAAACAAAGTTCATCATTCTAGTCTACATCCCAACATAATCATACGATCAAGATAGTTTATAAACCCTAACAGAGGAGGTAGGGAATTCAGGATCCTGACAGCTTGGAGTATGAAGCTGGTTTTGAGTCTGGTGGTGCGGGAGCGCAGGCATCTGTACCTCTTCCCAGAGGGCAGAAGTTCAAACAAAGCGAGAGCGGGGTGACTCACATCACACACAATCGCGGTCGCCTTGCGGGTGAGATGGGAGGCGTAAATGTCCTTCAGGGAGGGGAGTGGAGCCCCGATGATCTTACTAGCAGTGTTCACTATGCGCTGCAGGGTCTTCATGTTGTACTCAGAGCAGCCACCACCCCACACAGCGATATACCATTATAGTCACTATCCCTCCTCTGTACATGTCCAAACCATCTCAGTCTGGCCTCTCTGGCTTTATCGCCGAAACACCTAACATGCGCTTTCCCTCTGATGCACTCGTTCTTGATCTTATCCAACCGAGTCACTCCCAAAGAGAACCACAGCATCTTCATATCTGCCACCTCCAGCTGTGCCTTCTGTATTTTCCCCAGTGCCACTGTCTCTAAACATTACAGCATCGCTGGTCTCACCACTGTCTTGTACACCTTTCCTTTCATTTTTGCTGATACTCTTATCACACATCACCCCTGACACTTTTCTCCACCCATTCCACCCTACTTGGACGCGCTTCTTTACCTCCAACATTCTCCGTTGCTCTGGACAGCTGACCCTAAGTACTTAAAATCCTCTACTTTCTGGATCTCTACTCCCTGTAGCCTCACCATTCCACTTGGTTCCCTCTCATTCACACACAGGTACTTTGACTTCTTTCGGCTAATCTTCATTCCTCTCCTTTCCTGGGCATACCTCCACCTCTCCCTCCACTTGCTCCCTACTCTCACTACAGATTAAAATGCCATCTGCAAACATCATGCTCCATGGAGATTCTTGTCTGACCTCATCTGTCAGCTTGTCCATCACCATACCAAACAAGAAAGGGCTCCAAGCTGATCCTTGATGCAGTCCCACCTCCACCTTGAACTCTTCTGTCATTCCTACAACACATCTCACTTCTGCACCTTTCCTACATTTCTTGTACCACTCTCACATACTTCTGTGCCACTCTAGACTTCCTCATACAATAGCACAGTTCCTCTCTGGCCACCCGGTCATATGCTTTCTCCAGATCTACAAAGACACAATGCAGCTCCGTCTGACCCTCTGTGCTTCTCCATCAGAATCCTCAAAGCAAATACTTCATCTGAAATACTCTTTCTGAGCATGAAACCACACTTCTGCTCACAGATGCTCACTTCTGCTCTTAGTCTAGCTTTTACCACTCTTTCCCATAACTTCATTGTATGGCTCATTAACTGTATTTCTCTGTAGTTGCCACAACTCTGCGCATCCCCCTTGTTCTTATAGATTGGTATCAGCACACTTCACAATCACACATCTGCGGTACTGGATTATATCAACTTTTGTACTGAGAATGTGACGGAGACTAAAACCATCAAAGTGTTCCCTAATCAGAAACCGTGGCTCAACAGTGAAGTGAGGACCTTGCTCAAGGCACAGGACACTGCCTTTAAAACAGGGGACCTGCTAAGCTACAAGGAAGAACAGACAAACCTGCGGAGGGGCATTAAGAAGGTCAAATACAGCTACCAAAAGCGTATCGAGACACACTTCATAAACAATAACTCCAGAGGGATGTGGTAGGTGATTAAGGCCCTGACTCGCTACAATAACGACACCACAGCCGCAGTACTATCAGATCGCACCCTCCCAGACGCACTGAACCAGTTCTTCGCCCGCTTCGACCATCACAGCAGGGAAAACCCCATCCTTACTCCACCAGGGGATGACAGCTGCGGCCACAACAGGTCAGAGACACCCTGAGGAAAGAGCTGGTAACCTTCCATTACATAGACACAAAACATTAAGTATATAAGGCATTCAGGTGATAACAGAACAAATGTCTGCCTTATGAGGAAATGTTTTTCCTTCTTTTCCCCTCCCTTTTCTTCTCTTTCTTATTCCTGCTTGTGGGCACTATAAAGCCTTATGACCGGAACTATGAGGATGTTGTTTCATCTGCTGAAGTGCAATGTGTACTGACTGCCATAAAGCAACTCAAGATCTTGCAAATAAAGAACCAACTGTTACTCCACATCTTATTTTTCATTGCTCAACGACGGACATCTTGAACCAAACGCAACACTGCCTACTGACACACCTTCCTCCTTTCCTTTTTCAATCCACAGTCGTCAAACAGGTTAACAGCACTGATAGGGGTCGTTGTTAACCTGGGCCTCGACCGATCCAGTAAGGAATTAACAGACTGAGTTCGCATCATGAGCAATTTTGGCAATTCTCTATGCCTGATGGCCTTCCTGACACAACTCTCTGCATTTACCCGGGCTTGGGACCGGCAGAAGACTACGCTTAAGCATTTTATTAACGTTCTACTGCTCTTGGGAAAGTTCCATATTCACAAAGCAAAAGTTTGTAACTTGTCTTTACTTCTCACTATTTTTTGTTTGAGCTGAAGTAATATGTCCGTATTTTGACTCGTTTCTAACAAGAAAAGTGCGCGTCCATTGTTATTTTTAGACAAAAGTCTTTGGTGTGTCCTTCAACCAAATTGAATCTTACATTTTGTGCTGCTTCTTCGAATTTATCCTTTGATCTGTTTGATATGTTCATTCTACAAAAGAAAACTTTAATGTTTGTATAAAGTTTGCAAAACAAAAAACGGCGCGGCTTGATCATTGCACCCGGCCAATGGCGGTTAAGATTTACCCATTCATTCTCGGTGTGTTGCGTTCAGGAAACTCACTGCAACTCGGAGGGCGGGCTACTTTTCAGATGAACGATGTTCATTCAACTGTATCTAATCGGCACACGGATGACTTTTCGATGAATGAAAAGTGACAGTTACGTAAACCATTAGATTATAATTCCAGATGAACAATGATGGAAATTTTCAAATTTGACGAGATTTCAAACTCAGTTCGGAAGTACCTTGAAGGTGGCGTGCCGGTGGTGGAAAGTTTTGAAACTAGTTTAACTAAAGCGTGACAAGTCGTGCCGTCAGTAGCGTTGCTGATTTCATTCAAAGAGACATTTGGGCGTCACTTAACGTGCCACTCGACAAAGCCTAGATTAGCACAGAGACATTTACGAGCTTTGTTCCGGTACGTAAAGTAGACAAAAATTTAGTCAACAAGCCCCCAGTGAGTGAGCCCGCTCTACCCGGGAAAGTTTGTTGTTCCGCCTCGCGGATTAGTTGGCGTTGCCACAAACGCACGCAGACACACAACTTCGTCGAGGGGTCACAAAGTAACCGAACCTTCGCTGTTATACTGAGCCCGAACAGGTGAGTCCAGTGCCGCGGAGTTCGATTGGGTCTCCCTTAAACAAGAGCCGAGCGGTAGGCTCCCTTCCACGCGGACGCTTACTTGGCGCGTCTAAACAAAAGAGCCGACGAGGAGCTCCTCGGAGACCCAGATGAAACCCCATCGGGGTGTCCGTTGTGAGTTCGACTGTGCCGCACGCTCCCCTTTCCTTTTTTTTCTTGTTTCTAGAGCGGCCACCCGAGATGCCGCTTCTTCACAGGAAAGCCTTCGTCCGCCAGGAGCCTCCGGCCGACTTGCGTCCCGACGAGGAGGTCTTCCTTTGCCGCATCACCCATGAAATTTTCCGCAGCTACGAGTGAGTCTCAACTGGTCGGCTCGCTGGTCCGCCCGCCAGCCCCACGGCTGTCGTTATTCACCGACACCAACATCACCTGAGCCCGGCGTCGTGACGTCACGACACGTTGGTCCGGTCCCACTCACGAGCTCACTTTAAACTTCCACACAAAGTACTTGAATCACAATCATTTGTGTTTCTATGAAAGCACTTTAGTGGCAGGTGTATCGTTAGAAGAGTTAGCCCGCCGCTTAGTTGTAACTTGTTAGCTACCTTTAGCCGCTAACTGCTAACAGGCCAAGCACGTTGGAGACGTTCCCTTCTTAAAGGGCAAGAGCACCCTGACTTCATTCGATCTTAGCACAGTGAGCGAGTGGACGCTCGTGTTCCTCATTTGATGGCTACAGAAAAACTTGGTTCCCTAAAATTGTCACCATCTTGCCCTCAGTGAATTTTTCGAGAGGACCATCCTTTGCAACAGCCTGGTGTGGAGTTGCTCCTTGACTGGCCGAGCGGGTCTCACCTATCTGGAGGCAGTGGAGAGTGAGCGACGAGCTAAGCAGAGCCTTCAGAACTTTCCCCACTCACTGGTGCGGCCACTGCTGCACCTGGCGGCACTTGGTCGTCGCAGCCGCCTGAGCGAGCTCTGCGAGGACGTCTACGGCTTTGCCAAAGACCGCTTCTTCCCCGGCGAGACGGTGGACGTCAGCGGTCGCGACGAGGCCAGGTAGGACACTTGAGGTCGCTTGAATGTTTCCTGCTAAGCAGGACGGTTCGCCTCTAGGCAGGCAACCACTCATCGGAGCTCACAATGCCCAACTCTACACACACAAAATGCGTACGTTTGTGTGTGTTTTAGGCACATGTGCGAAATCCTTCAGGTCCACTTGTCACATTCCAGCACAAACGGGGCACCAACCGTCAACGGACATAATAAGTCAGCCAACAGCAACGTCATCGTCATCAGTGACAGCGATGATGACGAAGCCACTGCCTTTCAGAGTCCCAGCAGGTTCGAGTTTGTTAGCCTGTCAAGTCCCAAATTGGAGTTGTCTGACTTGTTTTCACCACTGGCGCGCTTGAGAAACCACAACATGAACGTGATCGCTGGGCTTTTGTAACGCTACTCAAAAAACAAAACAAAACACAGATGCCAAAATAGTTTGTACCCATTTTAGCCCACTGATCAAATCACAACTGGTGCTGAATCACAACACGTGCTGAAATGCTCAGCTCCATTGTTCTCTCAATACCCACCTGAGCTGAGCCTTAATTTTTCTGCTGCCTAACTAGATTCAAACGGGAGTCAAAAAAATACTGCCATGCTTTTGCGGGCCAGATACAATGATTCTGTGGCACGTCATTTGTCCATGTGTTTGTAAACAGAAAAAGGAAGAGGCCTCTGAGTCCATCGGCGTTCAAGTACGAGGTGAGGATCATGACTGAGGAGCACAGCGAGCCGTTTGTCGTCAGAGCCAATCAGATCAGGTGTGCCCCCTCCCACCCGCCCCCCATTCCCATATTTGAGCAAACATTTGATGCGGCACCTTTTGTTGCGTTCAGGCGCAGGAAAAACGTGATGTCGCGCGAGCGCCTGAAACTGCTGCTCAAGCAGCACTGCGAGCCAGCCGACGGGATGGTTCGGCTCAAGGTAAGAAGCCCGCCCCCGCCTCCCAACGACGCGTCACTTCCTCTCATGCGACTTTCCTCCACCAGGCATCCAGCGTGGTCAAGTATCGGTTGGCAGAGCAGAACTTTTCCCACTTCTTCCCGGATGAGCCGCCCCGGTTCCCCTGCAGCGTCAAGAATGAGACGGGCTGCTCGCCAGCACAGGTGCGAGCAAGTTTTAGCGCAGGCCATTCTAAGGGCAGACCGCCTCGTGAGACAGAGCCACGAACAGCGGCCTTGCTCCTTACACGATAAATCGAAATATTCTCGGCTTTGTGTAGTCCTCCGGGAATGTGGACCGATTATCTTTACAACAAATGCAAGTAAGGCTGGGGTCTGTTTTTCCGTCAAACAAGAATGACGAACCGGACGAAAATCCATCGGTGTCTGAATGTTTTCACTTGAGCGTACAAAACGTCAGGCCGGCACGTGGCTGCTGAAGGCGGCGGCGGCGGAGAATCTGAAGCTGCTGCAGAAGAAGAAGGAGATGATGCCCAAGGCCGGGCTGAAGAGGGCCCAGGAGGAGGCGGCCAAGTTGAAGGAAGAGCAGAGGCAGCGCTTTGAGCGGGACAAGCAGAAGAAAAGAGAGGAGAAGGAGCGCCGCAAGCAGGAGAAGGATCTGGTGAGTCTTCCCCAAACAATTGAAATCTTCAACTCAAAATATCTTTGCCACGTGACTTTGTGTTTTTCTTTTTAATGAATCTCTAGTCAGAATTTATTTTGTACCATTGTAGTCATCATAATTCATCGTATTGAATTTTAATTCAAAAGCGCGGAAAATTGTTTTTCATGATGAAAAAACAATCTTGAGTTATGAATTTAAATTCACATTAAAAAATAAAAGTCCACGAGTGATATTTCCTATTTCCATGCAGCAAAACTTGAAATATGTCTGACTTGGGTTTTGCAGGAGCGTGAAAAGCTGAAGGAGGAGAAAAAGAAATATGCGGAGAGGCTAAAACTGTGGAACAAACCCAGAGAGGACATGGAATGTGAAGACCTGAAGGTTAGCAAAACATCGGCGGGCCCTCACCTGCCGCAATTAAGAGTACATTCAGCTTCTCATTTCCCCCTCGCAGGATCTGCCTGCTCCCACGCCCGTTAGGACTCGTCTGCCAGCCGAGCTCTTCGGGGAAGCCCTGATGGTCCTGGAGTTTCTGCGGGCCTTCGGCGAGGACTTTGGCCTCAAGGACGAATTCCCAGAAGGAGTCACTCTGGGTAGGAGCCTGAAGTGTAGTTCTTGTCATGTCTTGAAATTGCTCCCCGTGAGTTGTGTCCGTCGCCAAGCGATACTTCATTCTCTCTTTGGCTCCATTTACAGAGGTTCTGGAGGAGGCTCTCGTGGGTTCCGATCCGGATGGTCCTCTGTGTGAGATGCTCTTCTTTTTCATCACGGCCATCTTTCAGGCTCTGGATGAGGAGCGAGAGGAGGCGGCCAAAGATACGCAAGAGGGTGAGACCCTCCACCTCCCTCCCCCTTAGTACCTTGATGAGGTCACGCTATGGGTCTGTCTTCTTCTCGCCACCTGCCGAGTTCTCTTTGCATCTTGATGCGACGCAACAATGTGTGGCAGACATTGAGCAAGATGTTGAGTGTGCACGCATTTGCAGATCAGTCGGAAGCTCAGGACGACGATTCGGAGCGGGTGGCGTCAGCCGCGAGTGCCGCCGTGACCTCGGCCGCCGCCTGGTCTCAGCTCCACCTGGGCTGCGGCCTGCACGAGGTGGACCTGGACAGCTGTACGCTTTCGGAAATCCTGCGCCTGCACATCCTAGCGTCCGGCGCCGACTGTAACCACAGCAACCCCAAGTTCCGCTACCAGAGGCAGGGCGGCTTCACGTCCACAGATGACCCCTGCGTGGAGCTCTGCTCAGCACAGCCAGCGCTGATGACAAAGCTGGCGCGCACAGCCGTCTACGACCTGACAGCGGGTGGGTGAGCTCCCGGCTTTTCTCGTCAAGCTGTCGGAAGCCAACCCGCACTGCATTGCGTTTGTCCAGGCGAGAAACTGAGCATACTGCAATCCTTGATGGGCAAGCTGCTGACTTTGGCGTCCAGCAGAGATCTAATCGAGGAATGCGTGGAGGAGCAACGCATTGCAAGGCAAGAGCTGAGGGAGCTCCGGGTCGAGCGGCACCGCCGGGAGCGAGAAGAGGCGGCGCGCAGGTACGCGCTTGGCCGGCCAACCACTGCCAACCTCGTGTGACCACTGCATGTGGCCTCCTGCAGGGTACGCCTTCGCAAAGAGGAGCGTCTGCGCGACCAAGAGCGGCGCCTTAAGATGAAAGATGAGATGACGGAAGCGTCGGCCCACCCCAAGAACACAAAAGGTTGTGCTGCTGGCAAATATGGCCCACGTCAAATCCCACAAGTTATTTTGTTTTGGCCCCAAAATTTCAAACGCGGTTGGCTCAGATTCCATTTGAGCTACGGAAACCTTTTTCCAAACATGACCTCCACGATTTAACTGAAAGGTCTGAAATGTTGACACTGAAGGTGACTCGTCCGAGGACACGTCTCTCTCCTCAGCCAAAGTCAAAGAATCGCCACCGACCGCCGACCCCAAAGCTCCAACAGACCCTCCCGGTGTGCTGACGGCAGAGGAACTGGAGGCGGACCAGGAGAAGGTGAGCCCACGCCGATTTCGAGACGGGGCCATGAAGCCGCGCAGCCACCGCCCGTTTCCAAATTAGGGCCCGACTGATCCAGTGCGCTCACTTGAGGAAGAAATCTGCCATTTGCGGTTGGTGTCATGTGCGTCTGGGCCCCCTGCCGCAGGTACGCGAGCTGCAGGAGCGCATCCAGAAGGCGGCAGCCTGCACCAGCCTGCACCCGCTGGGCCGGGACCGCCTTTACCGACGCTATTGGTTCCTCCCCTCGGCCTCGGCGCTTTTTGTGGAGGAGGACGCATTTGGCCTGACTGAGGACATGCTGTGGCCCTGCCCTAAAGCCACCCCGGACCCTGCCGCCACCGACTTGGAGGACGGCCAGCGTGTCCAGCAGGAGCCTGCGGAGGGAAGGTTGGTTTCAAGTCACTCAGAAAGTAAAGCTTGAAATCATTTGGGCCCACAAGATTCCAGGGAAGTCTACTTTTTTGCCATTCTCCTCACATCACTTCATTGAAAAAGGCAATCAAGAGATGATTGGTCATTAAAGGAATCGTTAGCTGAAATGGAAAGTTTGGTTAACCTGTCACAGTTGAGTAAAATCATTTTGGGGTCGTATGAACATAGTAGATTTTTTTTTTTTTCCTCCACACCGATCGGATTTGGTTTTGGTTCTGGCCCAGAATGATCCCAGTTTCTTGTCCCCGCAGTGTCGGCTCGAGTCCAGCACCCCTGCACTGCCGCGGCCCGCCGGTCAACCGTCCCAACCAGTGGTTCTTCTACAGCTCGGTGGATGAGTTGGACCAGCTGATGGACGCACTGAACCCGCGAGGCCATCGTGAAAGTGGCCTGAAGGAGGCACTACAGCAGGAGCGTGAGCGTCTGCAGGAGGTTCTGCAGGCCTGCCAGCGCAGAAAGTACACTTGCACCGGTACCAATCTTCCCCCTATTTTGGGGGCTCCCCTCCTGGCATCTCTCTGCAGCGCGACTATGGCCATGCCCCCTGGCGCACCTTATCTCCTCATAGCGTACTTGTCGCCTCCGTCCAGACGATCCTGAGTCATCTCGATCTGTCCCGGAATGCACCGCCGCGGCCGAGACCCTCATGGAGGGGCGACTGAGAGACCTGGTGCTGGACATCGAAGACCGCATCCACCAGGGAACTCTGGGAACGCTCAAGGTAACGAGATGTTGAGATCGGGTGAAGATGTTGCATTCACGCTGGTCCCACCGACTCTTTTGCAGGTGATGGGCCGACTCAAGTGGCGGGCAGCACTGAAGACGGGAAACTACCGGCTGCTGAGTCCCGATGGAAGCGAAGCCCCGACAGAGGACTCGACTAGCCTGAACGCCGGAGACGGGTACGAGGATGACTATAGGAACTTGTATGAGAACCCATGATGATGTAAACAGACACAGAACGATGCCGATGAGACTCAAATAGAAGCAAACAGGCATAAAGACAAAACAGAGCGACTGGTGTGAAATTGCAGACAGATAAGTTTGAAGATGGACAAATAAACTCGGATGACGACAGAGACCGATGTAAGAGGGGTGCAAATGTTGACGGGTATGAATGTGTGCAGACTGCCAGCAGACAAGATGGTGGCGGTGAAAAGTCTAGCTCGGGCGCTGGGACACGTGGAGTGCGGCATCGAGAGACGCTTCCTCAAAGCCCCGCTAGGTAGGTCCGCCCCTACCCAACTCATTGGCTACATTCAGTGGGAATGGGTTAAATGCAGAGGACAAATTTCACCACACCCAGATGTGTGTGTGTGACGATGATCATTGGGACTTTAAAAAGGCAAAAAGAATGAGAAGTATACCGGTGATGGTATGATTGGCAAATGGCTGCTCTCGTGATCGCCTGAGCAATGCCTTTTTTTTTTCTTTTCCCCCCCTCTCCCTATTCTCATTAGAGTTCACCCTTACACGCTCACAGTTAACTTTTTAGCTCTGTCTTTCCCTTATTTGTGTCCCTCGTTCTTTTTTTTTTCCTTTTTTGCTCACTATCTCTCCCTCCCTGTCTTGCCCTTTTATTTTTATTTTTTCCTCCCTCACTGACTACATTTTATTTCTGTTTTTCTCCTCAGATGGGGTCAGTGACAGCAGTCGTGCTGCCAAGTCTGTGCTGGAGTGCTGGAGGGAGTCTCTGCTGTCATCTTCCAGTCTGTCGCAGGTTATATTGGTCCCGCCTTCCTCCGTTTTTGGATGGCCCCGTTTGAATAATTTGTGTGTGTCTGTCTGTGTTTACGCTTACGCCGGCAGGTTTTTGTTCATTTAGCCATCCTGGAAAGAAGCGTGCGGTGGTCACGCTCGGTCCTGAACGCTCGGTGCCGCGTGTGCCGCCGCAAGGGCGATGCCGACAACATGCTCCTTTGCGACGCGTGTGACCGCGGCCACCACACACGCTGCCTCCGACCACGCCTCAAGGTGCACGCTGGCCGAGCCCGGCCGGCCCAGGCGGCATGCGTGCGGCAACTTACGTGCGTCAGCTCACTGCCGCTCTGCTCTCTAGAGCGTTCCAGAGGGCGAATGGTTCTGTCCCGACTGCCGGCCCAAGAAGAGGTCCGGCCGCCTTCCTTTGCGACGGCAGCCTTTGCTAAACCGAGACAAGGAAGAGGAGACCATGTCTGAGGAAGAGTCCGACGACCAAGAGGAGTCGGAAGAGGACGAGCCCGATTTTGTTGTGAGGCGAGTCTTGCGCTATTCTGACATTGGATCTGCCGCTGCACTTGGCAAGTTTGAGCTGCTTTTGACAATCTTGTCGTTAGCTGGCTTGATTATCGTCCGTTCCCGTCTGCGGCTGTGAACAGTCATTGATGCAATTTCGTGAGCCGCTTTTACAAATGTCAAATGTTTGCTTTTCAGTACCAGGAAGAGTCAGGCTGCGCCCCCCAAAGGCAGGAGCACTCAGGCCATGTCCAAAAGTCAGCAACTCACCACGTCAAATGGGAAATCTAAGTACGTAATGCCATGGCTCAGGAGCGGCTGTTGGTGGCATATTATTTTGACATGCATGTATACAGAGGCGGTCCTGGCGCCCTGGGCGAATCTATCTACCCCCGCTCTCAAAACAAAAAAAAACTTTTTGCAAATACCGTCCAGTCCGTCAAACAACCTTCACTTAACATTGATCACGTCACTTATGCATCAGGTAATGCAGCCATAACGCAGTGCATGCACTGTTTTTTTTTTTTCACATAACCCAATTCATTACATGTGAATAGGTATGGTGATTTTTATGAATGAAATCCAATTTATTTGGAAGCAGTTGTGTGGCCTTGGAATCCCTCGCCCCCTTCATTTTCTTTTCCTCTCCGGCCTCTGCTGTCCCCCGCCGATAAACCCCCTCTTGCCTGCTCGAGAGAGGTGGGGAGGGAGGGTTGGGGCAAGAGGAGAGGGCTGCTCTTCTGACATGCATGTAAATTGACATCACGTGACAATAAGGGCGCCTCAGTGCCCACTGAACAGATTTGAGATGGAACTGATTGAGCTAGAAAACTGGTGATTTTTTTTTTTCGAGAGAGAGTGCTTGTGCCCACATGGATACATATAACATCGACATATAATCCACTCTTAGGTCGTCGGGCAAGGATGCGTCGCTTCTGTTCAGGGCTGGCACGTCGGGCGGCAAGGCCCCGCCCCTGTCCGGCACCAAGAAAGACAGCGGTGCCAGAAGGTCGTCGGGGCGCAAGAGAGCGCCCACCCCAGGTACGCTTGCCAAGATGACCTTGCTCAAAGTGAGGCAAAGACATTCGCATCCTCAGCACTTCCCACACTTGTGCAAATTCTCACGGAGCTGATGTTTGTGCCTGTAAGAATGCCAATGGCCGACAAATCCCACGTCAGGGTTCGTTCAAGGTCGCAAATTTCATTTTGGACATGACATTACAAATCAAAACATTTTTTCTAGTCGTATCATTAAAATGAATGAGTTCTTTGGGCTGTATTTTGCAGTCGCTGATCAGGTGATCTGAGAATGAGCTGTTTAGCATTGAATTAGTTCCCCCCTCATTCATTATTCATTTATAAAGATGCTTACACTTGAACGTGCCTCCTCCCCTAGACGCTTTGCCGACGCCATCGGGACCTCGCAAGTTAGTCCGTCTAGCCGCCGCCTCGCCCTCGAGTAGCCGCCGCTCGTCCGGGAGGAATCAAGGTGTCCACGAGCTGTCGGCGTGCGAGCTCCTAGTGGTGGAGCTGGTCCGCCACGATGACAGCTGGCCCTTCATGAAGCTGGTGACCCGCACACAGGTCCGCTCACCCGTTGGCCGCCTCGCCGTCGTCACCATGCTACTTCCCGTCTCGCTCTTCCTGTGAGCAGGTGCCCGACTACTATGACATCATCAGCAGACCCATGGCGCTCAACATCATCCAAGAAAAGGTCAACAACTCCCACTACCTCAACGCAGGTAATGCGCCAAAGGGGGGGACTCACTGGCGACTGCTTAGAATCGGGAGAAATGGGCCTGAAATGGAGAGGAAAAAAAACCAAATGCATTTTCTTGCAATGCGTTGCTTCTACCTGTCCTACATTTGCAACTTAAATCGGAAGGATTTTTTTCTTCTCTTTCTTTGGCAGCTTTTGTGCTGCCTATTTCTCCGACTAAAGGACAACAAACTGTCAAATGTTCTGCCTTTGTGTTAAGGCAGCAAAGAAAGTCACGATATGTTTTTCTAATTAAGCAGCTGATGAATCTATTAGCACATTTCTTTTTCTGGTTAAGATAGGAATTGGCACCGGCCACTCAGGCCAAGGGGCAAGTGATTCCCAGCTGATTGCTAACTGCGCCCTCCCATTCGCTCATTCGCTAGACTAATCAGCTATGTTATAGCACTGCCATTTTGTTAGTCGATCTCATCCTTTGATTTGTTTCCGTCACGCGCAGGTGACTTCATCTCTGACGTTGAACTGATGTTTTCCAACTGCCTCCAGTACAATGCTCGCCATACCAACGAAGCCAAGGCGGGAGTGCGCCTGCAACAGTTTTTCCACGCCCAGCTCAGCAAGTTCGGCCTGTCGAAGCACGCCCCGACCCAAGCGCCGACCGCCAAGCGGGCTCGCCTCTGAGCTTGTCACTATTTCACACGTCGCCATCTTGAGGTGACTCGTTGACCACATTTCATGGGACTGCAGGGGTCAGAGGTCATTGTGAATTGACCCGTTTGTAGAGCGTTATCCCGTCCCTCCGCTGGTATCCCTTCCCTCCGCTGGCCTTGTTACAACTACTGACCTCTGACCTGCTGATGTGTGACTAGTTGTGGTACTTGACTCGAATCTTTTTGCACTGAAAGCAAACGCACGCACTCATCTTTTGCGTTTCTCAGGGACAACAATGAAAAAGTAGTGATATTCTTGCTGGCAACCAAATAATAGTCTCATTTGTGTTGCTCATTCCGCATTGTTTTTCTTCCAGAAATGCTACTAATGTTGCAAGCTGGCAATCAAGTGTCATCGTTTAAAAGGTCCACACACAGGAAAAAACAAAACAAAAACATTTTCATTCTGTCTTTGTGATCATAAAACTTACCAAGTTTGTTTTGGTTCAGAGTTTGATTTTTGTTATTTGGGACACATCCCGCTGCTTAGCTTAGAATTGTTCTTGTGTTCAACCCTTTTTGTTGTGGACTTTTGCCAGTGTGTTTTTGGAGTGCAGGTCAATGTTCATGTTTTGCTTCCTTATTTATTTCTTACTGAAAGATGACATTGCTGCTGTCACCACTTTGTGCAGCCTGCTTGTTATGGAAAAGAAAGTGTTTTATATCATAACATTTGATTTTATTTTATTTTTTACGCTTCTGGGTTAGCACTGGTTAGCACGTCCGCCTCACATTTAGGAGGGTGCGGGTTCGATTTCACCTCCAGCCCTTCCTGTGTGGAGTTTGCATGTCCTCCCCGTGCCCGCGTGGGTTTTCTCCGGGCACTCCGGTTTCCTCCCACATCCCCAGCACATGCATGGTCGGCTGAGTTAGCGCTCCAAATTGCCCGTGAGTGCGAGTGTGAGTGTGAGTGCGAGTGCGGATGGTTGTTCGTCTGTGTGCACCCTGCGATTGGCTTGGTTCAGGTTGTCCCTCCCCTACTGCCCGATGACAACTGGGATAAGCACTTCAGCACGCCCGCAACCCCCGAGAGGACAAGCAGTACAGAAAATGGATGAGACTTTAAATGTGCAGAAGAAATTGTGTTGTGTTTTATTAACTTAAGTTATAAATGACTTTGAAGGAATATTAGTCATACTACTGGCCTTGATTTTTACTGCACTTAAATTGAAGTGGAAATGTAGCCGCCAACAACGTCACCTGACCACCCAACAAATTGTGTTGATTTATTTCACTTTCCAATTACCGGTTATAAACGTCTTGTTTATTTTTTGCAAGGCTGCGTCACTTCCGTCCTTTACTTTCAGTCTGTGGCTGGTGAACGGCTGACATTTGTTTTGTTTTGGGCGTCTGATAACAGCAAAGCTCACGCGAGAACGGCACCGGTTACGTGCACTGATTGGAATTATTGCCTCATTAATATTCAGTAACCAATCATTAGTTGGGCTGTAGCCCCGCCCCTTCCGAACCCTGGCAGGTTTCCTCATCCCCTCATGCCCTCCCCCCCTTTCCTCCCCCTTCCCGGCCTGCCCTCCCCTACCCTCCCCTCCTTCTCGGCTGTCCACCCTTTTGCTAGTCGATACTTTCCGCCCTTTTACCGAAGCCTTGTGACGGCGTAACGAAGCCGACAAAGTCCGGGACAGAATGGTAAGAGCCGGCCTTTCGACGGGATTGGCAGCCGCGCTTGGACTCCCGGCTTCCCACATGAAGCGTGCGTGCCGTGTGTATGTGTGTGCGTGTAGCTGATTGGCGGCCAGCGTGATGTTAGCCAGCATGGCCGCCGCCGCCGACGCCTCTCCACTTAGTACCGGACAAAACACCACACGGGTGGTAGGCTCGGCGCTTGAGAGAGAGCGGTGCCGCCTAATTCCGACCAGTCCACGCTGGTGGCTTTTAGCGGCGTGCTCCGACCCACGCCGGGACTAGGACCGTTATGCCTCGGGGCGGCCATTTTAGCGCTGCAGCTGGGCGGTGCACCGGCAGAGTTAGCAGCCACGCCGGCCGGGGCAGGAATGTCCAGGTATCAAATGAATGCTGGAAAGGTCCCACCTTCAACACAAATCCCCTTATGGTAACATTGAGTAGTCCGACTATTCAATTGTGTATGAGAAGCTCTAAATAGTACACTAAGTCAACTTGAAAATCATAGAAAGGGGATTTATTTCATGATTTTCAGGCCCGACGGTCTTCCTGCCTGCCCTTGACACCAGACATAGCCAGTGCTGAGGGTCCGGTGGGCGCCAAAGTCCAGTTCAGACCACAGTGGGCTGATTTAAAGCTAACAATCCCTCCGGTCTGGAACCGACCAGGAACCTGCTTAAAGCCACTGGTCCAGTGAAGTGGTTTAGAAATGCACTTCTATCAAACGTTTGTTGCAGTTTTAGATGCTGGAAATGTTCTTATTCAACACGAGTTGTGACAGTCTTAATTGTATCTAGTTTTTACTGCCTCCTTCAAGAAGTGTGCAGATGGAATCAAAGCAATGACTTCTTGACATTCTCAAGTTGCATCGTTGCAGTCATACTTGCGGGGTAACGCGGTGCAAGTGTGTCCCCAGGCATCAGGTGTGACGGTGAATGACGAGGTCATCAAGGTGTTCAACGACATGAAGGTGCGCAAGTCGCACAGGTCGCCGGATGAGGTGAAGCAGCGTAAGAAGGCGGTGCTCTTCTGCCTCAGCGACGACCGCAAGAAGATCATCGTGGAGGAGAACAAACAGATCCTGGTGGGTGACATCGGTGAGACAGTGGACGACCCCTACGCCTGTTTCGTCAAGCTCCTCCCGCTCGACGACTGCCGATACGGACTCTATGACGCCACCTACGAGACAAAGGAGTCCAAGAAGGAGGATCTGGTCTTCATCTTCTGGTGCGTGCATGCGTGCGGTGTCCTTGCACTAATTGTGTCCGCGGCCTCCCCGCTTGGCGCTGGGTTTTCGTTTACTGCTTAGGACCACGCGGTGGTGACTTGAGCAGAACTTTGTCAGAAGCACGTTTACTGCGCATCATAATCTGTTTGACTTAAGTCGCACTTAAATAACTTTTGTGCTGTCCACTGTGACGTCAGTAGAATGCGGACTCCGGAAAAGAACCTGTTTGGCTCAAACCATAACAACTTAAACGGAAGGACATTGGAACTACAGTGACTTCAGCAGAACCTTATTAGAAGCACTTTGACTTCATTGGAGCCTCCTCAAATCCACTTTTGCTGTTGGAGAAGCCTAACTAGAACCCCTTCCATAGAAGAACCAGATTGGAACCAAAGAAGGACTTCTGTTAGGAGTAGAACCAATTTGAAGACAGTAGAAACTCCTGAACAACTTCATGGGAATGTGGTTAGAACCACTTTAAGTTGAGCAGAACCCATGCGCTAACTAATTTGGTTAGTGGTCTGATGCGGCAGAGGAGTTGCTTGGTCTGCGCGCGACCTCACTCCCTGCTGGTTTCCCTCACAGGGCCCCCGAGGGTGCGCCCCTCAAGAGCAAGATGATCTACGCCAGCTCCAAAGACGCCATCAAGAAAAAGTTTACAGGTGAGCGTCCCCCGCCGTCCAACGGGAGCCTCGTCAGCTGGCTCAAAGTCGCGTTTGTGGCACCGAAGTGAGTTGGAAAATGAAATGGCCCCACAAGTTAACACAGAGAAATGGCCGACACCAGGAAAGGGATGGCGCTCTCTCGCATGTCACCGCCTCACGACGGCGCTTTCATGTCGATGAAGTTGGCCTAGTGCAGGGGTGGCCAACCAGTCAAAGACTAAGAGCCACATTTTTTACTGTGTTACCGCAAAGAGCCACATCATACGCATGAGCAAGGCTGCCCTCACCCCCACCCCCCGGCTGCTCGCTTTTAAATGGGCCACGTCTAGCAGGGCATTTTTTCCTTGCCATTTTGAGTGAAATTGACACTAATTGTTTCCTCGAATGGGTTTGCCCCCCCCCCCCCCCCCCCCCCCCCCCCGCAGGCATCAAGCACGAGTGGCAGGTGAACGGGCTGGACGACATCCAGGACCGCAGCACACTGGCCGAGAAGCTGGGCGGCAACGTGGTGGTGTCCCTGGAGGGGCAGCCGCTGTGATGTCGCGGGCGCCCCGCCGGGCCATCCGGAGCCAACCCCACCCCCCTCCCGATCCCACCAGAACACCACCACTTGCCGTGTGTGTCCATGTCATGAAGGAGTCGGCGTCTCTCAGCGTCGTTTTCCCTCCATCTTTTTTCTTTTCTTTTTTTTGGCTTGTTTTTATTCCCCGAATGAAGGAGATGTCAGTAACTTAAAATATGCAAAACCCCACTTTTTTGCCATATAAATCGCTGACCTGTCAGGAAAGGTCGTCTCCAAGTTTTGCCAAAAAAGACCTCTGCCTCCCTCCCACTGTGAGGCATTTCTTTTTTTTTTTTTTTTCCTTTCAACGTGACTAATTTATTCTGGTCGCCGCGTGGCTCCTCTATGCATCACAGCAACGTTAGTGTTAGCTCTCTCCTGGCCGCCTTACATTTTGCTTTGAATGTAACCGCCACCACACGTTGTTCGAGTGCACTTTGATTTTGGAAGCGTAACACTATGGAAAGCAGATCCGCCCCCCACCTTCCCCAATCGGGTCCCGGTGAGAGACGGAGCAGCGATGACTAGAACGCGGCGACAACATCCGCAGCCTTACAGTGGAACCTTGTTTGTGAGCTCACAGGAAGCCACACTGCAATAAAAGCTTGTGGCCCTGCGTCCCGTCTCGTCTGTGTCTCGGTCACGCGCGGACGCTTCACAAAAATGGAAGCTCGCAAGGAGCGTCTGGACTCCACCATGACTTGAGTACATCCTCTATGGGACAACTTTAGATTCAAGCAGATCCATGTTAAAATCGGTTTTGGCAGCACCAGAACCTGATTGGGGCCACTTTGCCTTGAGGAGAACCTTGTTAAAACCGCCTTGGCGACAGTAGAACTACTTTACAAGGACAACTTCACCTTTAGAATCAATTTAATGCCAGTCGAATCTCATTTGGACTCTGACTTCAGTAGAACCATGACGGCTTGAGTTGTAGCCTGTTCTATTGCCACCCAATTAAACCAGCCTGATGGCAGTAGATTTGTTAGAACCGTATGAACTTGTCCAGGACCATCTTAGGACCTGCATTTGGACCACTTTGGTTTCAACAGAACCCCCATTTAAGACAACAGCTAAACTAGAGTGACCAGATTTGGGTTTCTGAAAAAGAGGACTCCCTTTTTTTGGAGAGGGGGGGGGGGCAGTGGTGGTTAGAGCGCTGGAATGGCGGGGGGGTGGGGTGTCAATACTAGGATATGTCCGGGAAAATGAGGACGTTTGTATCACCGGAACTGTAAGAAAAATGTCATCGAGACCAATTGAACAAAAGTAGAGCAACATTGTGTGTTGTGATCAGAACCCCGTTCGGACCTCCCTGCCGTGACGAGAGTCCCTCCCTCCCTTTAGAGCAGGGGTGTCGAACTCCTTTCCTCGGGGGCCTACATGTTTTCCGAGTTTCCCTCGTTAAACACACCTGATTCAATTCATCAGGTTCCTGCAGAACGTTAGGATGAGCTGGTCATTTCGAGTCAATGCGAAGGTTCTGCCAACAGCTTCCTGCGTGAGTAGAGTCACTTCCTGCGAGCTGCGCATTCTTGCCCTTAAATGGCGCAGCAGGAGTGCGCTGAGGATGTGATCCTGTTTCTATTTGCGTCGCGGTGACGGCCCAAGTGCCGCTCAGCACTTCACGCCGACTCCGCCTTTACGCTCAACGCTTTTTGCAAGATGAGTCAAACCTCACAAATGGCATCATTAGCTTAGCTTCTTAGTATCTAGGACCCCTTCAAGCCATCGCAGAAGACACGAGTCTGCAAACCTTAACTTTGGAAAACCCGTGTCGAATTTCGCGGCTAGTAGTTCGAGTACTGGAGCTGGAACGTAACTGCAATTCTGTTGTTCCACCAGCAGGCAACAACGTAACAAACAGTTGAAGTAATACCGTCGCTGCAAATCTTTTATTTTTAACTGCTGAATATATTTCTGACAGATAACGCAGGGTCGTTAAGTCCTATTTCAAAATCTTAGTGAACTACATGGTTTGCAGCATTTCGTTTCTAGAACAAATTTTGTTTCATTGTTTGAACTGTGGGAGGCTCAGTTGCGCACTGGGTTGCATGTCCGCCTCACAGTTAGATGGGTGCGGTTCGATTCCACCTCCGGCCCTCCCTGTGTGGAGTTTGCATGTTTTCCCCGTGTCCGCATGGGTTTTCTCCGGGCACTCCGGTTTCCTCCCACATCCCAAAAACATGCTTGGTAGGCCGATTGAAGACTCTAAATTGTCCCTAGGTATGAGTGCGAGTGCGGATGGTTGTTCGTCTCTGTGTGCCCAGCGATTGGCTGGCAACCGGTTCAGGGTGTCCCCTGCCTACTGCCCAATAACCGCTGGGATAGGCTCCAGCACGCCCGCGACCCCCGTGGGGACTTAGCGGTTCAGAAAATGGATGGATGGATGGTTGTTTGTACTGTTTCGGTCCTCTTGAGCCATAAGGTTGTTCCGTTATTTTCATATTGAAAAAAATATGATGAAGGATGGTGTCATTTCCCATGTTTCAAGCAGAACCTGGAACGTCTCAACAAGGTGTTCAATTTAAAGATTTGTGCATTAATAGTCAATCAGACCACAGAGGGGTGATAAATATTAACCAAATAGATTCCTCACAGAAAGCAATATCATGAAAAAATTAGATCCAAGGAGTGTGGAGAAATGAAGCTTTAGATGAGCCAATTTAACCTTTGTCAACCTTTGTTGACCTTGCAGGACAATTGGAGTGAAGGAGTGTGTTGTGAGTAGCAGCACGAAGCCAGCTGACTCCAGCTGACCCCAGCTGACTCCAGCTGACCCCAGCTGACTCCAGCTGACCCCAGCTGACTCCAGTTGACCTGGCCACGACTCCAAATTGCAGCTTGCATAGACCCTTGCCGTGAGTACACATCCTTGATGATTTATAAATGATCTGCAAGTCAACAATTAAGAAAAGCACATGTGTATTATTGCTTCTCCATTTATTGAACAAACCACATGTTCTGTTTTTTTTTTCCTTCAATGTTTAATGTGAATGCAGGGGCTGGCTTGAAGGCATTTTGAGTACTGGCCCCTCCCTTTCTGGTCAAGATTCAATGTTAGTTGAGAGATTTAATTTAGTACTGTCAATAGAAACTTGAGAGTAGTGAATTAGGAAAATTATTTTTTGTGTGATGGGCTCATCGCTGGCCACATTGTCTATGTGGAAAAATGAGGCGGGACGCGTCGCCACAGGTTTTTTTATTGAAGGGTGGCTTCTTGGATGTCACAAACAAGGTTCCATTTTAGGGGTGCGCAACTTGCCGTCGGGGCTCGGGTTGGGCTGATTGACATCACACCTGCCTCCCCTCCACAATCACAGCCCCTTTCAGCTTGCAGGCCAGTTCCTTCCAGTCACCAGCCTCCGCCTTGTCAGTTAGACTCCACTCGTTCTGCACTGAGGAGGAGACGCAACCGTGCCATCATCATCACATTTGACAACATGCAGCAGAGCAGTGTCCAGGACGGCTTTGTGATCAGCGGCGCTGCTGTCACTCACGTTCCAACTCTTTCTTGATGTAGCTTTTGGAGCTGGCATGAATCATCTTGCGTGCTATGGGAGCGTTCTCGGGAGCCCTGCACACAAAGGAGACAGGAAGTGACTTTGCTTCTGTCACTGAAGCGTCATCACGTGACGAGGACATGTGACAAAAGACCAAGGATTTGTTTAAAGTGGATGGATGCTCGCGATGTCCCATGGAACCCAAAGCTGATCTGCCGCTCAAGGCCATTTAAAAGCGGCTCGTCATATGGGAGTCAAAGTGGTTTATGCTTGAGTCATTTCAGTGCCATTGACGATCTGCCAGAGTCAAAGCAGTTCTCCGGAGCTTCTGTGACAGTCAAAGCGGCTCTGCCAAACAAATCCTTTTGCACGGACCCATTAGCTATTCATTTGAAGTGAGCTTCAAACCTGCGAGAAGAACCAAAACGCGATTGGGAAGCCTCGGCTGCAAGCTGTTGACACAGATGCCGTTGGGTTAGCATTAGCACGCGCGCTCGCATGCGAACACCCACCAAGAGATGAAAATCAGCTGCGTCTTGTCCCCGGAATCATTGGTCACGTAGGACACGTCGAACACGATGTATCGGCAATCGTTGTCCGGTAGCATTTTGACAAATGTGCCGTAGGGGTCCTCCTGACTCCACTTCACTTGGTTCTCCGTGTCCACGATGATGGACTTCTTGTCATCGCTTATGCGAAAGAAGGCCACCTTGAGGGTCTTCTTGAACTTGATGTCGTCATACAAAACGGCCACCTCCTTAGCCACATTCACACCTGAGGTCTGTTGGCGACACGGGCACCGGTCAACGCGCATCCCACAGACACGGCCGCGGAACAGCGTATGATGGTTCCGAGGCTTGCGTGTGTAGCGAGGCATGTAATGATTCTGGAGACATCTGGCATTCAATGTTTGCCACGACCTCTTTCTTACGACTTGCCAGTCGGCATTTCCTACTTGACTGAATAGTTATTGATCAAGCTCCATTTGACATTTTGACAGCGGTGTCTGTAGTTTTTAGTGTATGGCAGCAGCTCAAACGCTAGCTTCAACCTGAGTGGAGACGCTACGCTGGTTCCAGGCTCACATCTCATCGTTCCGCACGAGTACTTGTAGTTTTATATATTTCATATACTTGCCTTTTGTCTCATTTGTTTCAATTTGGCAAGCTTGTTAACAACACACTTCTCTGGCTGTGTCCAATTTTTAAGACATTTTACAGAATTAGTCCATTGTTGACCTTTTTAATTGGTTCATGTTGCGTAAAAGGAACAGACAATGTGGGTGGGGACAGACTATTAATATCAATTTATGAAAACTGGGGAATTGACCATATTTGGGCATGCAAAAGTTCTGCCTGACTGACTCGGAGCTGGGAGTGGTCCGAGCATGTCCGGAGTTGCGCTAGCCTCGCTGCTAACATTCGAAAGGCCGCCTTCCGCCGCGGTTCCTTCGTTTGTTTTCGGACGCAATCCTGGCACCTCCAAAATCATCCGTCATCAAGTGCCCAAAGAATCAGCCGAACACGACGTGTTGTCAAAGACAGCAAGATCTTGACAAATGTTGAGTTCGCTCAATCATCTTCCAATTGAACAGCCAAAAATGTGAACATGCTATAAAAACAACATGAGCTGCTCCTTCCTCCGTGTCGTGTGAGCAGCTGGGAGAACCAGTTCCGCCAAAGCTCTGCTAGCGCTTGGGTAGCGGGGAGCTAACGCTAATGAGCGAAGCAAAAGTGGGCTCACGGGCTTCTTTTGCAAACTGAGCCGGCTGAGCAAGTGAGCGAGAGAATAGAAAGGAGGCAAACGTACCATTTTGTCTGCTAGTTAGCGGGCAGCAACGGCACGTCTCGGGCGCGGGCTTGCTTCGGTCTCTACAAATGTGTTGCGCGATGTTGCTGCTTCAGGGAGTGGTTTTCTCTGTACAGCAAAACGGAATGACTCGCAGCGTGTCTTGACTGGAGAACGCCACACCTCTCGCCCAAACAGGTCAAACCGCTCTCAGTGACTCGCGAGGGGCCGACTGGAAACGCACGGCGCTGCGCGGTGCTGTACGCCTGTCCCAGCTTGTCGACTTTGAGATTGCTCTCAAGCGCGTCAAGATAGAGCCTTGGGCTGTTGGCAAAAGAAACACTTTGGCGATGTCGGGCCCACCGAGGTCAGAGGACGCTGCCAATCGCCTCGCCCAAAATAAGCTTTCTTTGTCCTTGCAAATGAATCTTAGTCATGGCCGTTTGTTTTTTCGTTCCGTCTGCTTACTTCTTTGTGGGTTCATTTTTGTTCCCATTTGCCTCCAAGGCAAATCTCGTTTGGGAATGGTCTTTTGCTCTGCCATCGCACTTTTTTGTCTTCAGAGGAATTTGACTCAGAAGTCGAGTTTAGACAAAGAGCATGCAAGAATCTGCCTGTAGGAATTCCACTGGTGTGGTTCCTTGGTGCTGTTGCGCTTTCCTGCCTCACTCCTGTTTTGCGCTGCGCTCCATGTTTAGCGCACTTGAGTGCTTTTCGGCTCTTATCTCAACTTATTCACTCAGCTCTGAGGTTCCCTCCGGAATCTTCACTCACTTTGTGAAACAGTGCAAGTCCGTTTTTATCTGTTTGTGCAATCGTTACCCTGAGACATATTGTTGCTGACAAAGGTTTTTCTCCGCACACCTCGTTGTTTGCAAGAATACACAGATGAGCTTGCTGCGTTGCCATCAATTGGTCCATATGGAGGCGGTGGTCCAAATGCTGCGAGAATGAGCTGTCTGCCTAATTTGGGCAAGGGGGCGGGTCTTGGACTGAGAGGTATGGTGGAAAGCTACAGGTTTTATGTGACTCTTGAAAACAATGGTGTGAAAAAACAATAGCGGGTGCTTACGTTCTCACAAGTGGCAGACAAGACAAATTCTGATGATGAGTCCACTTAAGTATATAGTGCTGACATTTTCCACATTGACATCAAAGTTCCCATCGGTTCACGTCGCAGGCCAGATCACCTTTTTTCGGGTTTGGCTGTGTGACGTTTGCTAGACGAACCCGTCGGCATCGGCACTCTGACGTCAATTTCAGTGTCAGTAGAGGCGGTGCCACCTACTTAGATGGCACAAGAGTCAACGGGTGGAGAAACTTCACTGCGATTATACACACACACACACACACACACACACACACACACACACACACACACAGCAAAAATTGCCTTGATTTGCACTTGCACATTTGTGGGTTTATGAGATTGTGCATTCGTTTTTTTATTTATTCACACAAATACCATTCAAGTGTCAATCCAGTGTTCTGTGAAAACATGGGACGAGCCTGCCTTTGAACTCAATATTTGATTTGATCTGATACAAGTTAGATTCAAGATTCCAGAGTTTTTATTGGCCGTGTTTGAGCATGCCAAACAAGAAATTTGACTTCGGTACATCTGAGCCTCTGTTCAACATTTAGGTGACTAACAACACTCAGGACGTGTGAAAATTGAAAAATATTCTCAAATACTCACAGGAGGGCAAGGAAAAACTCTAAACTCCTACTAGGGGAAATGAGAAACCTTGAGAAGAGACCACAAAATGGGATTACCAGGCTGCAATGGATGGATTTCATCCCTCTTAATCGCTTCCTACAAATATGTCAATTTAGAATACCCAAAATACAGAATACAGTATTTAAAAATACTTGTTTGCAATTTGAATATGGTTTCGACGAGAGGAGAGAGAGCGTTAAGTGACGTCATGCGTTGGCTGTTTTCAAAGGGCGTCATGACGTCACACGTGTTCCTGTCTCCACCCGTTGGCAGCCATGATGGTAGGTTAGGATCGCCTCTTCTCTTTTCTGTGCGCTTTGCTCTTTTTGACTGCGGCGCGTCGGAAGGGACCAGACCACGGCACCTCCGACGGCGGTTCGGACGCTCGCTTGAAATGACGCCTCTCTCGTTTGCTCGCAGCAGGAAGGACTGGACGACGGACCGGACTTCCTCTCCGAGGAGGACCGAGGAGTAAGTTGTCCTTTTTCGCTCTTCTTTTCTACGTCACCTCTCCCGTGCTGAAACGCTGCGGCCCGGTTCGCCTCATGCTTCGGCTCTGGCATCTGCCAGCTCAGCTAGTTTCAGCTGCGCCTGTTAGCATTAGCTTCCTGCTACGTTGGTTTTTCCGGAACTGGTTCTGCTAGCCGGTCACGTGATAGTCACGTGCACTTGTTTGGGTTTCACCGTAAGAGACCCTAGGTAAAAAAAAAAGACACGCACGTACACATGCACGCACCGTCATATGCGGGAAACGAACAAACGGTGTCGGCACACAAGACAGGCAAGTGTACCCCTACACCATCAGCACCCCCGACGCAAAGCTAACATACTAACAGTTAGCAGCGATGTCAGACGACGGTTCTCCAGTTCTTCACGCCAGATAGGAGTAGCCTCAGAATTCACTCTCCCGGTGCAAGGCAACCACCATAACCAACATTAAAACCCAGTCGTTGGCAAATGTCAAGTTTCTGATTGAAACTTACAATCCTACATCAATAAGGTCAAAACGTTACAAAAAACTAAAAGCTGGGCTCAACAGCCCAGTTGTGGCTTACCGATTGATTAAATATTCACCTAAACCCATGATTGCGTTCATTTAGTCGTGGGAGCCGAGCTGTCCATGCCTTTGTGAAGATTTTTGCCACTTGCCTGGCTTAACCTGAGGGGAAGCGCATGATTGTCTTTGTGTGCGTGCGCAGCCCAGGGCAGTCAGCGTGGACCTCCAGACGGACGCCACGCTGCAGGTGGACATCTCGGATGCCCTCAGCGAACGAGACAAGGTTAAGTTCACTGTGCACACCAAGGTGAGGTCATGGCCGGTCCGGCGGTGCAAGCTCGCTGGCTGTCAGCGCGCCAACATGCCGCTGTGTCCACAGAGCACGCTGCCCAACTTCAAGCAGAGCGAGTTCTCGGTGGTCCGCCAGCACGAAGAATTCATCTGGCTGCACGACTCGTTCGTGGAGAACGAAGACTACGCCGGGTACATAGTGAGTAGCGCGCTCACTTTGGCGACTCGCTTTACCGCTTTTAACCCAATGATACGTGGAGGAAGCATCAAGAAAAATGTCTGATCCACAAATGGCGCACCTCCGTGACGCACACTCGAGGGGGCAGGTGATTGGCTATAAGATGGTGGCAAAGCACTTTTTTTGCACTATTTGAAAGGGCTATGGCCTGCTTGAATGAATCTCTGTCTGTCTCATTGACCCAGTTCTTTAGGTTTGAGGTGGTGCCAAGCAAATTGAGCGCACACCTCAGCCTCAAAACCCAATATTACGTGGGAGAGACCCGGTGTTGCAAATACCGCCGGCTGTGTTCATTGCCAGGCCTGAGTTGTACTCGGTGGCCGCAGTCTGCTGATCCCTTGCAAACGCAGCGCCTCCACCATACTCGCCCGTCAACATTTCCGTTCAAATGTTTCTTGGCTAGCTCGAAAGGTCCCACTGAAACGCAAATTGTCGTCCTTGTCGGGAGCTGACTCGTGTTGCTTTCGCTTCAGATCCCGCCTGCCCCGCCCAGACCTGATTTTGACGCCTCCAGAGAGAAGCTGCAAAAGTTGGGCGAGGGAGAAGGCTCCATGACCAAGGAGGAGTTTACCAAGATGAAGCAGGAACTTGAAGCGTGAGTTGTTTTTCCGGTCTCCGTCCCCTCATCAAAATGTAGCCGTTTGTCTTGGATGTATTCGGGAGTATCATTGCCGCCTCCCCAATTGCTGGATGCGCATGGAAAGAAGTCTTGTTTGGATGGAGAGAGCAGTGGCTATGAATAAAAGCGTTATTGATTGCCCCCCACCCTTCCTAAGAGAGTACCTGGCCATCTTTAAGAAGACCGTGGCCATGCATGAGGTTTTCCTGTGTCGCGTAGCAGCGCACCCCATCCTCAGGAAGGACCTCAACTTCCATGTCTTCCTGGAGTACAACCAGGACGTGAGTAGCCCGGCTATGTTTGATTCGATGTTGCTTGTTGGTCCCTGCGAGTGAGACCATTCATTGCACTAAAGGGGCAAGTTTGTGTTCGGAGTGTTTTCTTACTACTCCGGGCAACGCTCATACGAAGACCATAAAGTGAACGTGCTGGCTCAATCAGCTTTCCATACTGATATCCCCTCATTGATGACATCACCATCTTGTGATTGCAGCTGAGTGTGCGTGGTAAGAATAAGAAGGAGAAGTTGGAGGACTTCTTCAAGAATGTGGTCAAGTCGGCCGACGGTGTCTTGGTGGCGGGCGTCAAGGTGAGACGGCGGCACCTGTTTTGGCAGCTGGCTGTTAGTTTGACACTCTCTGCTGGCATTTGTCCGCAGGACGTGGATGACTTCTTTGAGCACGAGAAGACTTTTCTGTTGGAGTATCACAACAGAGTCAAAGACGCTTCGGCCAAATCCGACAGGATGATCCGCTCCCACAAGAGTAAGGCATCACTTGATGTGAATTGAGAGCATATACGCAAAGATGAGACGTGCTGAGTAGACCAGGAAGTGCATGTATAGACAGGAAACGCATTCGCTCTGTGATAGGATGTTTGTAAAGTCAACGATTGAGACAAGACGGCAAGGCCCTCCCTTCGTGTCAAATTTCTTGCCTTTTTCTCCAGATGCTGCAGACGACATCAACCGAATGGCGTCGTCTCTGTACGCCTTGGGAACACTGGACTCCACTGACCTGTGCAAGTAGGGAGGGAACTGCCTTCCCTTTGGGAACTGCAGCTTAGCTGATATTCATGCAGCTCTCTGCTTATCTTTCAGGTTCTTCCTCAAAGTGTCCGAGCTTTTTGAGAAGACAAGGGTATGTCACATGACTACTAAAAAAAAAGTTGACACGCTTGCAGTCCAGCCCGGTGGGTGGACTGCAAGCCTGTCAACGTTTTTACACCCCCCCCCCCTTTTCCTTTTGTCAGAAAATCGAAGCTCGTGTGGCCGCCGACGAGGACTTGAAGTTGGCCGACTTGTTGAAATACTACCTGAGGGAGTCGCAGGCTGCAAAGGTCCAGCCGGCCTTCTTCGGGCCAGTTCCTCTTAAATTCTTGATCAGTGATAATGCCAGCGTGTTGCCCCCCCGCAGGACCTCCTGTACCGCCGTAGTCGAGCACTGCTGGACTACGAGAACGCCAACAAGGCTCTAGACAAAGCTCGCGCCAAGAACCGCGACGTCCTGCAGGCGGACACCAGCCAGCAGCTGTGCTGCCGCAAGTTTGACAAGATCTCAGAGTCTGCCAAGCAAGGTCAGAACCTTCTCATTCGATGTCCTCTTCATCTTTTTCTTCTTGTCCCAATCATTGTCTCCAGTTATGTCTCCTAGTCTCTCTTCGGCCCTCATTTTCTTGCCTCGTGGTTGTGTTGTACCCAGAGCTTATCGATTTTAAGACGAGGCGAGTGGCGGCATTCAGAAAGAACCTGGTGGAGCTGGCCGAGCTGGAGCTCAAACATGCTAAGGTAGTCAGTGAGCCTTGTCAGTGAGCCTGTTGATGAAGTCATCTTTGGCCTCTCTTTCTCAGGGGAACCTGCAGTTGTTGCAGAGTTGTCTGGGGGTCCTGAAAGGAAACACCTAGCCACGCCCCACTTGTCACAGCTGCGCCCCATGTAACTGGACAACGCTCTCTCTTTACATGGGGGTGTTGCGGGGCCCATGTCGAATGGACTACAAAAACACAAGAAGGCTTCAAAAAAGCAAACAAGAACAAACACGAAATCTTCATCACGATAACCACACACTTTCTTCTTCATCAACAGACACACACAAATGTTGTCCTTGGATCAGTCTAGTCCGATGTAGGTTTATCTAGATCAGTCTGGGACTGTCTAGCTCAATCTGGTCCAGGCCCTGGGGAGTTCACTGTGTGAAATCAGCATCAGTTAAATTCAGTCATGATGACTTTGGTCTGCTCAGAATCACTCCATCAGACTGGTTCAATTTGGTTCAGTGTGTCCAATCTGGATCAGTCAAATTTGTTATGGTCCAGGTGCAAATCCTGGTCTCATGTGGGTCAATCTGTATTGTCTTCAATCTAGTCAGTCATTCTGGATCCATGTGATCCAGATCCTGGATCAGTCCGGTCCAGTCGGAATCACTCTGAGGGTCTTGCTTAATCTGGATCAGACTGGTCTCGCTGCGGCCGCTCACAGTTTCCTGTCATCTAATTTAGATCAATCTCATTGGATGTTGGTAAACCTTTTTTTTTTTTTTTTTTTTTTTTTTTGCAGCCTTCTACTGCACGTGTGGTTAGTGTTCTTATGAAAACGAATGAAAGCCTTGTACAGGTTTGTATTCCGCTACATTCGAATGGCCGTCTTTGTCATCTTCCTCTCTTAATTGTAGCTCCTTTTTGTTTGATGTTTGTGGGAAGAGCTTGAGTGTGTTTGCCTTAACATCACTCTTGTTGAGTTTCTCTATGATTTGCATATGACTGTAAACGAATGTTTTTCACACTTAACGTGACCAAAGCTTCTGTATCATCCAAGCTGGCAATAGAGTAAAGAAAGAAAGAAAGAAAGAAAGATGCCAGCCAGTCCAATAAACAAGCTGATTTGTTTTCACAGCAATTTGAAGGTCTGTTAAAAAAAAATTCTTAAAGGTGACGGTGGAAAAAGTTAGCGCTTGAAGATGACTACAGAAATACCTGCATCTCACCTGCGTATTTGTACTGGTATTATGCATAAAGCTTTCAAATCTGTATTGAGATAATATTCCTACTTTTTGTCTTTCGCAAGTGCTCTGGAACACAAGCCCTCTCTGGTAAGCAAGAGACTACTTCGTTCGTTTAACTACTGCCTAAATGTATGTCGAATAAAATCATTGGTTTTAACCACGACTGCGGCGTTTCCGTATTGCTTATCAAAGTGGCTATTATTTTGAAGGCGGTTGCCGGAAAGGTTCTTACGATACGACTAGCTTGATAGTGTAGCCAAACACGGCTTCATTGGCTTTTGCACTTTCAAACCGGACCAACAGTAGGCGTCAAAATGAGTTCTATTGGGACCGGGGTAAGTCTTTTGTCTTACTTCAAGCTTTTTATTTTCTAAACGTAACTGTTCTGTTTTGCAAGAGTTGTCTCGGGAACTGTATTTCGTTGAGAACATCCAGCTGGTGAGTTAGCTAGTGTGACATGCTGAGTCACTGCAACGTAGCGAGGCTGGCCTTGCGCCGCGCTGCGATGCTAATCTGAAACCAAAAGCGACCAGAAGTCCCGTCGTGTTATAATTCGACCAAGTAGCCATGATTAGCAGTCTCGCTCGCGCAATTTGTGGTATACCGTAGTTCATTATTTTGTTCGTAAACGGTGATGCTTCATTGAGCGGGTTGGCCCATTGCAGCGATACGTTAGCGCGTGCGCCATATTGTATGTGTCAGGGACGGAAACCGAGGTTTGAAATTTTGTACGTTGATCACACGTTTACATTTTACAGCGTATTGCGACGGAAACCGAGGTTTGAAATTTTGTTCTTTAATCACACGTTTACATTTTACAGTGTATTGCTGCCGCACCAGCAAAAGGTTTACTTTTCAGTCACATTGTGATGTATTTTACGTTGGGATTAAGTTTCGATTATACCTTGATAACGCTCACTTGATCCATGATCAACTTGGTTTCCACATTAGAAAGAAAAACGTTTGGAAGTCCCATTTTTAGGATCAAACGTGAAGCTTAAAATGTGAGTTTTGGGGCATCAGGCTGTAGTTTGACTTTGTGCGTAGTAGACTTTAAGGGTTAGTGCGACTGTTTGACGGCAGCTTGTCACGCTGTTGACCCTCGTCTGATATTCGCAACGTTTTCTCGCTTGGTGAGCACTATTGGCAAATATTTTGCTGTCGCATGTAGTGGAGATATTTTGAGATCAGCAAATTCATCTTAAATGTATTCATCGCAAATAATGCTAACCACTAATGAGCCGCCATGCTAATCTTACACGTGTACTGTGTGTCGCTTATCCTCGTGATATCAACCGGTACTTGATTTTTATTCCATTATGCAGCAGTATATTTCACATACACAACAACAGAAAACCACACTCGCTTCCTCGCTAATTTGATCGTTTAACGTGGCTTCAGTAAATTGCGGATTTTTTTTCCAAATTAAAATAAATAAATACAAATAAACCTTCTTGTACCTTGTTATAAAAAGGTTGTTTTAATAAGAGTTCTTAAAACAGATTTACAGTATGTATACTTTAGCTACATATACATGTCTTGCACACAGATCATATTTGTATTTATATTATACATTATTTTCTGTCATTTACACTACGTATTAATATAGTATTTACATGTTTGAGACTTTAATGTTCTAATGATAACATAATGCACTTATATGGTTTAACATACACTTACTAATAGACAAAAAATGTATGCATGTTAAAAATGAGAGGGTGACTACTTTGCGGATTCTCACATATTGGGGGTGGTCTCGGAACCAATTATCCGCGATAAACGAGGGAGGGATTACTGTCTTAAAACATTTTGACAGTATGTGTACACGTAGTGATGACCTAGTATATACATGAATTCATTGAAGTAATTATCTATTATATTGTAAAATATAGCAAGCACATTATTTTGTCCCCGTTGATGGCGAGAAGTGAAATTGTTGCAAGTAATGGCGATGTTGACGCATAGTCCCATGTGCATGTTTTCCAGTACGACCTGTCGGCATCCACCTTCTCTCCCGACGGCCGAGTCTTTCAGGTTGAGTACGCCATCAAGGCCGTGGAGAACAGCAGGTGGCTGCGCTCGCCTTCCCGATGTGATCCAAGGGTCCGTCGTGCAAAGGTAACAGAAATGCTAACTTTCACTTTGCGTTTTGTGCGGTGTGTTGATGTCCAGCACAGCCATTGGAATCCGCTGTAAAGATGGCGTCGTGTTTGGCGTGGAGAAGTTGATTTTGTCCAAACTCTACGAGGAGGGCTCCAACAAACGCATCTTCAACATTGACCGACATGTCGGCATGGTAAACACATATCGCTCGCTCCTCATTCAAAGTAAGTGTCATTTTGAGTCTTCTTTCATATCTGATGCCCCTCCCTCAGGCTGTGGCAGGCCTCCTGGCGGACGCCCGCTCACTAGCCGAGGTGGCCCGCGATGAAGCGTCCAACTTCCGCACCAGCTATGGGCACGACATCCCCCTCAAGGTAAACTATGACAAGCATAAGTCTCTCTCAAGTCACACAGTTGTTGTTTTTTTCCCCCAAATGGTATCTTTTTGCTCTTTGAAAATGGCATTTCACCACAATGCGGTGTCGCTTTAGAATGACTTTATAGTTTGCTTTGCAGTAAGTTACTTCTTTGATGGCTCAAAGGCATAACGGACGTAACCCGCTAGGTGGGTGTGTTTCGTCTAACGGCGCCTCCCATTGCCCGCAGCACCTGTCGGAGCGCGTGGCCATGTATGTGCACGCATACACGCTGTACAGCGCCGTGCGGCCCTTCGGCTGCAGGTAAGTTTGCCGCCTCGCCTGCGCTGGGCGTCGCCGGGCTGACAGCTCTCGCCGATCGGTGTCATGTGCAGCTTCATCCTGGGATCCCACGACAAAGACGATGGGCCGCAGCTCTACATGGTTGACCCCTCGGGCGTCTCATACGTGAGTCCTCAACGTGGCTGCGCTTGGAAAGGAAAGTCTGGAATGAGTTTCATGGGAATGTAAGATGGAGTTTTGGAATCATTGAATGCAAAGGTCACAATTGCTATCTTGGACATTTAGTTTTGTCATAAGCAAAATAATCAAAAAAAATGGCAAACACTTTGGCGGGGTCTTGTCAAATGCTACTGAAACATGTCCTCAAACTCCTCATTGCATTTGACCTCATAAATGACTGCTTGATTCCCATGGATACTCTCCATTCTTTGTTTGGAATTTTGCAACCGCAGTGTGATGATACAGAGAAGGTTTCGCTAAACAAGCTGATGTCACGTGATGTCATCGCTTTCTCTTGGCTGTCTGACCGTCCACGTGTTCACTTTGTGGGTCCGTCGTCACCTCTTTGCTCTCAATAATCTTGTGTGCCTCATTTCATTTCAGGGTTACTGGGGCTGCGCCATTGGAAAAGCTAAACAAGCAGCCAAGACAGAAATTGAAAAACTGCAGGTGCGTGTGTTGTCGTCAAGACATTGTGTGGGTCATGTCACGTGTGTAGCCTGTGTGCTGCGACGTCGGATGTGAGCATGATGTCATGTGGCGTGTGTTGCAGATGAAGGACATGACGTGCAGAGAGCTAGTCAAGGAGGTCGCCAAAATGTGAGTGGCTACCTAATGACATAACATCTGTCATGCTCTGAAGATGAGATCATTTTTAAGGGATTCAAAAAAAAAGATGTCAAATTATGTGGCCAAGACTGGTCAAAAATGTCATTAAAAAAGTAAACTGAGGTTCCGCCGTGTTATTCTACTTTTTCATTCCACGGCGTGTCTTTGTGCGTGTGTTCAGCATCTACATCGTTCACGACGAGGTGAAGGACAAAGCATTCGAGTTGGAGCTCAGCTGGGTGGGAGAAAGTAAGAACACGCGAAAGCCGCGTCTCAATCGCATCCGCTCCACCGTTAACGGGATGATGAGTGCCCAGAAGGTTTCGCTCATTGGACTGAATGCCTATGATGTCACTTCCTCTTGGCTGTCTGACCATGCCCACCTGTAGTCAGTCCAGAGCCGATTGCCGCCGCTCGCTATATCGACTAAACTACCTCTTTCTTTCTTTCTTTCTTTCTTTCTTTCTTTCTTTCTTTCTTTCTTTCTTTCTCTCTTTCTTTCTTTCTTTCTCCTCAGTCACAAACGGTCGACACATCCTCGTCCCCAAAGACATCAGGGAGGAAGCAGAGAAATATGCCAAGGTTGACACGTGCACACACACACACACACACACACACACACACACACACACACACACACACACACACACACACACACACACACACACACACACACACACACACACACACACACACACACTTTATACACTGCGTTCTAACACCGCGTGACATCTTTCAGGATTCGCTGGAAGAGGAAGACGACTCGGATGAAGACAACATGTGAACCCACTGACTCTTTTGTTCCTGTTTTTCATGTTTCATAATTTTGCCTTAAAAATAAAATGTTTCTAGCCCGGTCCTCTGTGTCCCTCTGCGTATTGATGGGATGAAAGTGGGACGTCACACACAAATAAATGACCATGTATGGCCTCGCTGTTCTTGTTAGCTAAAGCATTCATTGTCGTTGTGAACGTGACAGAGCCACAAGCGTCTTTCACAAGCTCACAGGTTGTGCTTCATTTTGTGTGCTCAAGCGCAAGTCTGGAGCTTTTCTTGCAGAGGCGCCGTGCAGTAACGTGGATGAAGGTGCATATCCAAACACGCTAGCAAAAGACTCCACTTAGACTTGGCTGCTTGCACGCGTGAAATTGGAACTACAAGAACCCAATCTCTGGAGCTTCAATCGTCCACAATCGGCACAACTGTGCTTTGGCATTGTTGTTCCGTGGCAGACAGCTTCTGTGTACTCGCTAAAGTCGACTCAAGTACGTACACCGAGTCTCGGGCACACGCACGGATTGGGGCCAAACGTGTCTGACGGGGTCGACGTGGCGTGACTAGATTTTGCTTCATGTTATGTTGCAACTGTGTATGTGTCGAGAAAAAGAACACATGACTTTGTCTCGGCCAGTTGGCCTATGGCAGGGGTGGGCAATTCCGGTCACGGAGGGCCGGTGGTGTCCTGCATGTTTTCTATCTCTTCCTGTTGCAAATGATCGGGATTGTTATTCAGCTTCTGTAGACCTTGCCAATGATCTGACCATTAGAATCAGGTGTGTAGTAACAGGGGAAGGAACATTGATGCAGGTCACCAGGCCTCGAGGACCGGAATTGCTACTCCTGGCCTACGGAGTCCGTCGTGTATCATCACGGTGAGCTCCCTAAGGAGAGCAAGCACGTACCGGGGTGTGGCTTTGCCCAGACAAGGAAGCTGGTTCAACCAATGGCGTCGCGCCTCTCTGCTTTGCACAAACAGCGAAGAACCAATGGCGCTCTCTAACGGCGAGCTTCCCCTCCCACGCTTCCTCTTATTGGGAAGTTGTGCTGCACATGTCGTCATTTCCCTTGTGGCGCCCTGTTCGTATCCACCAATAGCGAGAGTAGTTCAGTTTGGACCAATTAAAACCGTTGATATTCTCGGCTAATCGCTTTGCTCGGTAGCGACCAGCGCCGAGCTCTCCGCCAATGGCCTGACGGGAAACACAGCTCGGGACTCGACAGCTTGTTGTTCGTGTATTGCGTCGCAAGCCGGGGCGAGAGGGAAGCAAGACGCTTCGTTGAACGTGAGTAGAGAACGTAGATTTTACGAGGCCAAAAATTGCCGCCCCTCACTCGCCGCTCCGGCGGACGTGATGCGAGCCCGCGCGGGAATCGTCGTTCTTACGAGCAGCAGCAGCCGCGAATTGAATGGCAGCCGCGGCTTGTTTTCGCACTGAAGAAATGCGAAAGCTTGTGTGTGTGTGTGTGTGTGTGTGTGTGTGTGTGTGTGTGTTTGCGTGCGTGCGTGCGCGTGCGTGCGTGCCTTTTGTCAAACAACCGAATATAAAATAAAAACCCGAAAAGCGACGGACTTTTATTTCTTGTCACATTTAATGACGTCATCGGCTATAAAGTTCGTTTCTTATGCATTCACGAGACAGTGGACGTAAGCGAGACGCTTTAAATCTCCCAATAAAGTGGCTAGCCAGCTTTAGCACGTTAGCTCCAGATAGCCGGAGAGCGGCGGACGCAGCCACCGAGCACCACCGAGAGCGTCTAGTCGCGTCTAGCTGCGATCACTTTGTGGCCGTGACTCGACTGCTGCCCGTCGCTCGCTTATAGTCGCCCCAAGTTCGACCGTCGTTATCAAACCGCTCGGGAGCGAGATGGGAAAAAGAGCGGAGCGAGCTAAAGTTAGCCGCGCTAGCCGAGCTGACATGGCGACGTGACTCGCTGTGGAGCTCAGCTCAAAGCGGGAAGTCGAGCTCCCTGGCTCGGTCAGGGGCAACCCGCCTGGCGATCTGGGCCAGTTGGCTCCCTCCAACGCACCCTGGCTCTTTTTAGTGAAGGAGAGCTGACACATTTGTTCTGATCCAACCTGGAGTCAGGTGGGTCCTGACTCCGGAGATACTTGGCAGTTATGTCTGGCTACTTTCTCAGTCATCAAGGTCTCGCTAGGAAACCGTATTCTTGTTGTCTTTTAGTTGCCTCCCTTCAATTTTTGTGCATTGCCATCACCAGGTAGATTGAGGCCACTGGACGAAACGTCTTCAACAAACAAGAAGTGTCGGCTGCTAGCATCCGCAGCAACCTGAATCATCTACTTAATGATGTCTGTATACATTCTCAGTCATCATTGTCTCTCTTAAGATGTAATGTCTTCAAGCTTGCTGCTTTCTTAATGTTGGTGACTGAGAATCAACACCAATATAACTGGAATAAGATTTGTAGATTCAGCTTTGGAAGGTTCTGTTTAGTTGCCCTGATAGCTAGTTAAGCACAGAAAAGCGGTCTCTGGGTGACTGCTCTCTTCTTGGTTGTAAAACTTCAACAACCGAGGCCATTCCAGTTGTCTTAGTCCTCTTGGTTTTGAATCATTTCCCATTAGTTGTGTCCGTCCGTGTAGATTGTGTCATCGAAACATCAACAACCAAGAAGAGTCCAGGTTGCTCTGTTACTCAGGTTACACCCAAGTTCACCCGAGTTGAAGCCGACAAGAATTGCTTGCCGAGCTAAACTGAGACAAGTGAGAATCTTCCCGGACGGAATTAACTACAAGAAGATTCCAGATTCAAATGTTGCTGCTTTTGGCGTATTTGTCATAGCATCGTTTTGAGCTTATCCGCCTGCTTTTCAAATTCATTTATTTTTCATCTTGTGTCCCAGCGATCAACAAAGCACCCAAGGTGGACTTCCTAACCCTAAGCGCATAAGATGAAGGTGAAACTTTCGATTTTTACGGCAATGTCATCCAAGTCTTGTCAAGCGCACTTTTTGGACTTGACGTTTGTGCGTGTGTTTTGTTTTTGCAGGCAGCCGACGAGCCGGCCTACCTGACCGTGGGCACCGACGTGAGCGCCAAGTACAGAGGGGCCTTTTGCGAGGCCAAGATCAAGATTGTGAAGCGGCTGGTGAAGGTCAAGGTAAGGTGGCGGCGCACCAGCTCTCAAAATGGCGACTCTCATTCATCTTTGACGGAGGCCCCTCCTCCAATCATGTTTTGGGAAGTTGAACTGTAATTGTATGAATTGAACGCAAAGCTCCACCAAAGCCTCCGTTTCACCCACAAAGGCAACTCCACCTTATTTGCACGCTCATTTCATGACAAGAGTCCCTCAATTTTGATATTGAGATGTCAATTTCGATGTTGGTTTATTGAGCACTTGGCGGTCAAATGAGATGACGACATCTGCGATATTATAGAGTGTTCGTCTTCTTTTGTTCGCTGAGCGATAAGCTCTTTTCAGAACGGAATTGGAATCCATCTCTTTTTCTTCTCTGCAGGTGACTCTGAAAGGGGACAGCACCAGCCAGGTGGTCCACGATGACCAGGTCAAAGGCCCCCTCAGGGTGAGCAGCTTCATCTCCATAATGACCACATTGACAATGAGGATGTGGTAACAGCATGTGCGCCTGCAGGTGGGCTCCACGGTGGAGGTGAAGACAAACGAGGGCGCGTGCAGCGAGGCCGTCATCAGCAAACTGACGGATGCCAGCCTCTACACCGTGGGTAAGTGCAGCCTGCCCATCCGTGCACGCACCAAAGTGTGTTGCCCACACGTCACGTGTCTTTCAGTTTTTGACGACGGGGATGAGAAGACGCTGCGGCGGTCGTCTTTGTGCCTGAAGGGTGAGCGGCACTTTGCCGAAAGCGAGGTGAGTTGGGGCTTTTTGCCTCCCGTTCAAGTCTTTTGTGGTTCTTTGCCTTCTTTCTGGCTTTCTCCCCTCCTCATTGTTCTGTCTCGTCGTCTTGCCTTGTTTTTTTTTGTCTCTTCTTATTGTCCTTCTCTTCTGCCGTTCTTCTCTTCCTTCTTGTTCTCTGATTTCGTCACTTAATTCTTTGCTCTTCCTCTCCACCACCTTGGTGTTCTTCTCCTTTTTCTTCTTATCCCTCACTTTTTGTTCTTAGTTGACCAAGTCTCCCCTTTCTGTTCTTCTGAAAGAACACAAACACAAATGTTGAAGCAGTCCAACAACTGTTCTCGGTTGTTGGACTGCTTCTCCTCCTTGTTTGCCTTCCACTTGATCCCGTTCTTGTTCTCCTCCTTTTGGCAACACTACGCTCACCTCACCTCCTCATTTTTCTCTGTCTTCTTCCCCCTCAGACCCTGGACCAGCTTCCTCTGACCAACCCGGAACACTTTGGCACTCCGGTCATCGGGAAGAAGTCCAACCGCGGTCGTCGCTTCTCGCAGGCTGTGTGAGTCTTTGGGAGAATGTATCCTTTTTTTTTTCTTTTTTTTTGGGGAGGGGAAGGGGAGTCGCTGATTGCGTGGCGTCCCTCAGGGCGGGCGAGGAGAATGAGTTGTCGACCAGCGAAGAAGATGAGGATGACCGCAGGAGGCTGAACGATGAACTGCTGGGGAAGGTCTGTAGCGTCAAGAAGGAGGAGCAGCCCGCCGCCTGGTTCCTGGCGCTGGTAAAGCCGCCGCCCGCGCACCGGGACACTCTGTGTCGTCCCAACGTCTCCTGACGTGCGTGCATGTGCGTTTAGGTGGTGTCACCCAGCTGCAATGACGAGCTGGTGGTGAAGAAGGATCAGTGTCTGGTCAGGTCCTTCAGTGACTCCAAGTTGTGAGTTTGAGCGCATCTTGTCAATGGTTTTGACTGGGGACGTTCATATGCTTGTGGTTTCCCGCAGCTGCACAGTTGCCAGGAGGAACGTGCACCCCCTCAACTCCATCAGCATCAACAAGTCGGAGCTCTCCAACACGCTCGGTCAGTGTGCGTTCCCTCCATGGAAAAGTTTGTCCGCTTCTCTTGACTGTCATTCTTCTCCTCTCCAGGTTTTGAAGCGGCTCAGATATTTGCCAGGCGTAGGGAGGTGCCAGAGGTTTGGAAGATGGACATGAGTCAGATCTTGGACTCGTCCACCAGTGACGAAGATGATGACAACGGGGAGGAGAAGGAGAGCGAGGACGACGACACGGACGAGGATGAGAAGAGAAAGAAGCTCCTCAAAGAGGAGGTCGGCCCCCACCTTCTCTCGCACTTTGACCCAACAGTTCCGCCTGCGAAAAGCCGTAAAATGTGGCATGCCGAGATGTGTGCAAGCATGACACACGGTTACTGTGTGTGCAGCCCGAGGAGGAGCCGGACCCGGAGGAGCGAGATCACTTCCTGCAGCAGCTCTACAAGTTCATGGAGGACCGAGGTGAGCCCAGCCGGGTCATTGACGGCCATCCATCATGCGCACATGCTTTTTTTCTGATGCCGTGCGTGTCCATTAGGCACGCCCATCAACAAGCCGCCGGTGTTGGGTTACAAGGACCTGAACCTGTTCAAGCTCTTCCGCCTGGTCTTCCAACACGGCGGGTGTCGTAAGGTGACGGGTGAATCGAGCTGTCTTGCACAGGCTGAAAGTAGAATACTTGGTGCTGACTAGCTCATGTTGACCTGAAATGCTGTGGAATTAATTCAAGTCTGCAGTCTTTGTGGGACAAAGTTGGAGTACTTTGAATCGTTCCAGGAATCTTTCATTTTGAATCTTTCCTGTGACTCGTGTAGGAAAATGTGCCTGGTTTGTGTGTCAGATTGAGAGCGGCACGGTGTGGAAGCAGATCTACATGGACCTGGGCATTCCCATCCTCAACTCGGCAGCGTCGTACAACGTCAAGACAGCGTACAAGAAGTATGCCTCTGTGCCCCCCGCCCCCACCCCACAGTAACCACTCACTGCCCGCCCACTCCTTACAGGTACCTTTTCGGCTTCGAGGAGTACTGCCGCTCCGCCTGCATCACCTTCAGGACTATTCACCACAACAACCCGCGCTCGCCTAAAGCGCACGCCGTCTCCAGGATGGCCGCCAGGTCAGAGTTCAAGGAGGAGGAGAAGGGCACCGAGTCCGACAGCGAAAGCGACGACCCCAAGGACAAACAGTTGTTGCCTAGGGTGAGTTGCCGTCACCGCCGCCAGCTTGTCGCAATATCCATTTGACTTTGGTCTGTGGATGTGGAAATAAATTGTCCCATGCAGGGGAATAGGCGAGCCGGTGCCAAGGCGGAAGCGCCCAACAAGGGAGGAGACGAGAACGGCGAGGAGCCCAGGGATGCGCTGCGGCGCAGCAGCCGGCGTCTGGACGGCTCCGACAGGGGCTCTGACGAGGAAGAGGAGGAGGAGGAGGAGGAGGAAGAAGAAGAAGAAGAGGAGGATCAGGATGAAGATGACGACCAAGATGACGAGGACGAAGAGCGAGCCAGGCGCCTAGGAGCTCGGTGGGGCTCCGAACTGGCTAACCTCGCTCTCTCAGACGCATTTTCACAAAAGATTATGGTCTCCATTTTTTTCTCACGTCCTTTTAATGAGGAAATTGTGTTCAGGAGTGAGAACGAGGGGGAAGGCGATGCCTTGACAGGGACCAAGGTCAGAGTGAAGTACGGGAGAGGAAAGACTCAGAAGATCTATGAGGCTCACATCAAGAAGACTGATACAGACAACGGCGAACATTTCTACCTGGTGCACTATTACGGCTGGAACGTCAGGTGGGTGCGCCTAACTGGGTGCGGTGAAGTGGCCACACCATAGCTGCCACACCTGCGAGGGCTGTCACAATCAGACCTTCGCCCTTCTTCTGGCTTGCAGATGCATTCCCTTACAAAACCCACCTTAGCTTTTGCTGCATATCCAGACCTTGGGGCCCAAAAGATGGAGAACAAAGTTCTTCATGAGAATTGAACGTTGATGCTATAGATTGTTTCAATACCTTTGCTCGCTGTGGGCTGGCTCAAACCAAAGGTGCTGTGTCATACGTAATTCATTTGAAGAATCTGGATGTAAAAGCCTGAACTCTTTTGATTCAAAACCCAAATGTTTTCTTTTGGAGAGGGTCGCATCTGACGTACTCCCACGTACTACACTAACTGCCGCATTTCCTTGCAGGTACGACGAATGGGTGAAGGCCGACCGCATCATCTGGCCACCCGAGAGAGGAACCCGCAAGAGAACCCGGAAGAAGGTGAGCGTGAGCCGCCACTCGCTGTCCGCGTCGCTCCGACCTTCCCATGACCTCTCAACTTTGCTCCTAGAACAAAGAGGAGGTAGACAAGGAGGACGACAAGGCTAAGATGGCACTGTTGATGGCCACACCTCCGCCAACCAGACCCGTGGCAGCCAGGCGAGGGCGCCCCCAGATCCGGACTGCGCCTGCCAATGCGCCGCCCGGTCGTAAGACTCCGAGCGGCGAGGGCAAGAGCGCCCACACAGACACGCCTCCCAACGCGGCCAACGGTGACAGTAAGCCACGCTCACGTCACACATAAAACACCGCAAGCCCTCCCTCACCGCCATATTTTGTGGGGTGTGGCGAGCGCAAACCTAGACTCTAGGCCAGGCAAGGGTGGCCAACCAGTCAGAGACTAAGAGCCACATGTTTTCCTGTGTTACAGCAAAGAGCCACATTATACAGGAGCACACATGAACATCACCCCCCCACACACACACGCTGTATATTTTCTCCCTGCCATTTTGAGAGTGAAATTGACACTATTTGTTTCCTCGAATGGGTTTGCCCCTCCTCCATTGCGGGATTTCACCTCATGCACATACGCGTTTGACAGAAATACCATATTGAACTCAAGCAAAGCAACACGCACACAAAAAAAAACACAAACACAAATGTTGATGTGAACGTAAAAGAGCCCCATGAAACCAGGCAAAGAGCTGCATGCGGCTCGCCAGCCGCAAGTTGGCCACCTCTGCTCTAGGGTATAACGAGAATGCTATTCGCTTAGCAACGTCCCGCTCTTATTTGGAAAGACAAAAGGGGAACTGCCTGGGTAAAGTTTCCAAAGTCACAGGAACAGTTCATCGCATCAAACACTCAAGAAGGCATCATGCATGCACTGTCACTGATGGCAACAGTAAAAAGTACATTTACAGTGACCAGAACAACCCCGCAGTACGTGAGGAGAAATGCCCTCCTCTCGGCATGCTTCTTGAAGGTCAAACTTTGAAACAATGCAAAGGCCCTGAAAAACTTCTGAAGAATGAATAAGTTTAGCCTTTTTCCCAATGCTGCAAATGTTCCATCTGCCATTTTTGCTCTTCTTTGTCCATTGTGTCTCTAGATGCGCCACGCTTCAGGAGGACTAGGAGGACTTCCGGGATGTACGACTCGGACCGCGCCTCAAACGGTGAGTGGACATATGCAGAGAAGTGAAAAAAAGTTCAAGTACTCATTTACTCTCGTCAACTTTTGTGTGAACTCTAAAACGATTTATATCGCTTTGCTAACATCTTTTAGTTCACGCGCCTTTGTATCACCATAACAGTCTCCTCATGTGCACTCTCCCCTGCAGAGGATTCTGGGAACTCAACGGTTGACAGCGAATCAGAAGAGCCACCTGAAAAGAAACTCTCGCCCTGGCGGGGCAGACCCGAAAATGTCGGGGAGGGGGAGGAGGCCGTGGGGGCAGGAAAGGAGGCGGAGTTGAGCGAGGTCGTTGTCCCAACAACGACTCGGCTGCTTGTCACGCCGTCCCGCTCCAGCACGCCACAGGAGGACATCGGCCAGCTTGCAAGTACCTCCGAAGACGAGGAGAACCCAGAAGACGAAGCGCTCACAGTGAAGGACGAAGTGACAAATAAACAGGAAATCGTTTTGGAGAAACTGTGCCTCGCCTCCTCCCCAGGCAGGGCGTCCCCTCGGTACGACGAGCTGCAGGACACCACCCCTGCACCGTCCAAAGACCTCAAGACCCTGCCTTTGTCGCCAGCCACGCTCAAAGTTCACAACTCTGATAGGCCGCCTAAAATCTCCACCTCACCATCCGCCATCAGTCCTGAAGCTCCACTGCCACCTCCTCCAGCTCCTGCACCTTCTCCTCGAAGTGTCCCGAAGAGACCGGATGAACCCATGGTGGTCCTCCACTGCCTCCCCGCGCCGCGCCTCCACCCGGAGCCCCCGACTTCAACTCCGACCACCATGCCCTCAGACACTGACTCCGCCAGTGAGGAAGAGGAGGAAAAACCAGAGCTGACGCTCCGCCTTGAAAGGAAGCAAGATGAGGTTACACCCGCCTCCCCCAAGTCTTTGGCGAGTCCCACCAAGGTAGGTGCCGGCGTGTCACCCAAGTCCCACCCATCGCCCCTGCGTGGTGCCGAGGCGGAAAGGAGGAGCCATCGAGCTGTGAGGGCGAATGAGGTGCAAGGACAAGCGGATGAGGTTTCAAAGGAACAGCCCGAAAAGGAGCTCCGGACACCGCCCCAGGCCGAGGAGGCCCTCGGGCCTGCCCCAAACGAGGAGCCGCAAATGGGTGCCGAGGCATTACTTTGCCATGAAGTAGACCTGGACGACCCCGATGACAAGGACAAACCCACCCCTTCCTCGGAGCCCCTCCTCCTCATCGCCCGGGAGCAGCCACCAGCGCCCCATCGCCCCTTCTTTCCTGAGCCCATCTCCTGCTGCACCCCCTGTCCAGAAGTACTCCGCCCAGCCAGTTTCGAGACGGAGACCAAGGTAGTGGTGGCTGCGGCGGCAACAGGCGCAGAGAAAGAGACAGACGCCCAATCCAGTCTGGACCTCGATGTGACGCAAGAGGCCCGAGGTCAATGTTGCTCGCCGCCCAGACTCATGTTGTGCGGGTGTCCAGTAACCCTTGTCAACGTTCACTCCCTTAGGTCAGAAACGTCTGGCAGAGTGTCAGACAAGCCCCGCCTCCAAGAAACACAAACGAAACCACAAGCGCAACAGTGGGACCCCCAAGACTGATAAGAACGGCACTGGTGAATTGTGCTTGTCTGTCTGTTCATCCCTGCCTGTCGTCATCCTTCCTGGCAATTTTGGTCGTCCCTCATTGTCCACCCCACCCATCCCCGTCCTCCCATGGCTCTGCTCCGCTATCTGTGCTTGTTCTTGCTCATCCCTTGTCCTTTTGTTGGTGTTACCATCAATGCCATAATGTCACTTCCTGATATGACTCTGCTCCCTTTTCAGGTCACAGCAGCGACAGTGAGGACCAGTCACGTCTTTTGTCTCTGTCAAAGTCCAACAAGTCTCGCTGCACTGGGGCTGGGTCGCCGCAGCCCAAAGACAAACACAGCGCCACCTCCCCACAGCGAGCCTACAAGTGGACCTTCCAGCTCGGTAACACGAACGGTGCTCTCCGATGATCAAATGACGATGCGTTGCTGTGGCGTTTGCACCCGTGGTTATTTGCGCTCTCCCCGTCAGATGCCCTGGACAGCATGTCGAGCAGCGAGAGGATCTCCTTCCTGCAGGACAAGCTTCAGGAGATCCGGAAATACTACATGAGCCTCAAATCTGAGGTGGCGTCCATTGACAGACGTAGGAAGCGCCTAAAAAAGAAGGAGCGGGAAGGTAAGCCTCAGCGGCTCAACGCCTCAGCTACAAGTGCGCTCTTAGCGTGTTGTCCTTCCCCAACAGTGTCCAACACCACGGCGTCTCTGTCCTCTGGTTCCTCGGACACGGCCATGAGTCCATCCTCTGCCTCGCCCACTCAGAGCACCTTGGCTGTGGAGTGCAGGTGATAACACGCCTGCCCCAGACCCCCCCTTCCCCAGGGACAGACGTTTGGATATCTCCCGCCCGATTGACGCTCAGACGCAGCGGGAACACGACGGACCACAGAAAAAGACTGACTTCCTGTTAAGATGATTGGACAGCCACAGAGCACCCCCCCCACTTTCTGCCTTCCTTTACTCACTTCCTCCCTCTGTCAACTTCCTCTCCTCTTCCTGCCTTTATTTCTTCACTTTTTTAAAAAAGTGAAAAACTTTTTAATTACTTCCTGATGGCATCTGGATCTGATTTTTCTTTCCCCCCTCTTTTTTCTTATTTCCTCCTTTTTCCCCTATTATTACATCACTTAAGTTCCTTTCCCCCATCATTTTCTCTCCTCACTTCCTGCTTCGTTGTTCCTTTTTCCATCTTCAGCTCGCCTGGGTTAGTGTGAACTTTTTTCTGAGGTTAAAGTTCAACTGAAGTTCGGAGGAGGGGGGGCAAAAGCAGATGCTTATGCAATGAAATCTTTGACAGAAAAGTATGAAATCAAGTAAAATTATTTTTTTTTACTTTTCTATTAAATTAGAGCTTCTATTTTGGTAAGAAAAAAAGGAAAAAGTTGAATAAATGTGTTTTTGTGTTTGAATTGCAGTGAGGAGGTTTGAGTTAAAAATTAGGACTTTAAAAGTTTTATTTCTGACGGGACAAAAAAAAACAAAAGCTCTTCCTCGCGTCAACTTGACATTGTCAAATATTTTGTGGCCTGCTCACTTTGTTTCTGCCATTTCCTGTTTTGCTCGTGGACTCCTGTACATAAGATGAAATGCGAAAATGTAAAGAATGATTTATAATATTTTTAAGAGAAGACTTTGTACACTTCCTGGACATGCAGTGCCGGTTTTTAATAAAGTTCTTAAATATTAGGTGTGTGCATGCACGTATTGTGTGAGATGCGTGTGTGAGCGATGCGCAAGTGTGAGAGATGCGTGTCAGCAGCAGAGGGTGTGAAAGGTTGTGTGTTGGGTGTGTGTGTGTGTGAGAGAGAGAGGTGCAACATGCAAATACATTGACAGCACAGATTTTTTTTTTCTACACATTACATCAATACATGGGAGGCTTTTTGAGGGTATGATGTCCGTCTCATCTGGGCTGTGCCAGAAGACCGGCTTTGGCTGCCAGTGCCTCATTTTGCTGGATGTGGTACTCCTGGAAGCGCATGGAGATCCGCTGCGTCATCTTCAGGTATTTCTGGAGACACGACTCGGAGCAGCTTGACTGAGAACCAAGGACAAGATGATAATGGAAATTGGAGACGATCACATGACAATAAAACACCTGGCCATTACCTCTTCAGGGCGGACTTCCCGGCTGGTGAAGTCTTTAACGCAGTCCATGAAGCAGTTCTCTGTCAGCTTGTTGTATGTCCCGAGGAACTCTTTGAACTGAAATTGGAAATGATGTCGCAACGTTAAAAAGCCATCTGTGTTATTTTCTCATAAATAGGATGTTTTTGTTGACCTGTTTGATCTGATCTGACTCGGACACCTGAACCGTCATGTTGGACGACGGAATAACCAGCAATGAGCCCTCTTCTCGCGAGCTACAAAAGAACAAGACATATTTACAGATATTTATTTTTACTTTCACCATTTCTAGAGTCTATTGGCCAAAAATACTATTGTATTACAATAGTAAAATAGTGTATTTTGTCGACGGCGTAACCATAGAGTTAAACGGAACAACCACCGGCGTTGTGGCTAAAAGCTAGCTAAGTCTATTTAGCTTTCTATTCAAATAGCCGCAGATGCTCGTTTATTCAGATCACGTCCTCTAAAAATAATACAACAACAACAACGGCGATGTTTTGTATTGTGGCTTTGCAAAAGACCGCGACTTTGTCGATCTTCCCTCCTCACCTGGTTTGAGTTTGCCGTGAAACGCTTCAAGGGGACTGAAGGACGGAGAGGAAATGTACATTCGAGTCCTTCAATAACGTTAATACAGAAATAAAAGGTACAAAAAGCTGCAACGGCTTTAACTAGGTGCTTTGCTTAACAATTGTTAAGAAGCGGGCATTTAAGTTTCGCGACACCCATTAGAATGTTCAAAAATTGAAGTTGTCACCCAAACGGCAAATGGCGTGTCACCAAAAAGATGGCCCGGGGTGGTACGATTGTAATTCTAATTGCTTCCGCTTTTAATAAATGTCATACTGTGTGTAAGAGTAAAAACATTGATAGTACTTTTTCTAAATACTTTAAATAAATAAATAAAAATACATAACAATTTTCGTCAATCCCTGTGTGAAATTTGAGCATTCGTTTCAGGTCACCGATGTTGATTATAGTGTGACGTCCTGATTCGTGAGCGGAAGCCGGAAGTTCACTTTAGAGCAACTTTCGACTCCTCCACCTTGGATGTTTTCACACTTTTTTCATAACTTTTATAATCCCAGCTGCTGCGTTCCCCTCAAAGACACGCTTCAAAACTCCGCTCGGGCCGTTTTATCGAAGCAAATGTAATTTTTCAGTTCATCGTCGTGCCACAGCTGAGTAGTGAAGCACTTTCAGCGGTTACTATAAAGTAGGGTTAGCGGAAGTTAGCCGCGTCATACCTCGATTCGGCAATGAGCGTGTTGCAGTCACGCGTAGACGTGACCCAGACTCGATTGTCGGCCAGGACTAGTCCTGACGCTGGGCTGGCTCCCGGTGCGGTCCGTTTGACGACCCAGAAGACGAGGGGGGTGCACCAGCGAAGCTTCGGATACTCAAAGCGAGGACGCAAGGCGCACAGAGGAGCTCTTTGTCGGACGCTGACTGGCTCACAACGCGGCGAGTGTTACGTCACACCCTCGGACCTTTACGGTTGTTATAACTCGAGAAGTTCAACGGGGGGAGATGTCTTCATCATTATTTACCAACATAGGAACAATGTAGAATAGAAATGTGTTGCCTTTCCAGTGCTATTTATTCCTTGTGCACGCACAGAAAACATGCCGTTTGAAGTATTCTAACTATTCTCAAGTGAAATGCTAAGGATAATATCCCCTCCTCCAGGTCGTGACCTCCTAACCTCCCATTTTGAGGAAGGGTCTCGAGGGATCGTGCTGGCGGCTCTCAAGCAGCGGTGAGCACTGAATGCTTTGCTTTTCTTCTCTGTCGTGTTTTTCTTGTTTCTCCAATGTTGAACTGAATGCATTTCCTTAGGTCGCTCAGCTCTCATAGTGCCCCCCAGAAGCGGGAGGTGAAATTTCAACTGTTAGACCCTCAGCAGAGCAGCAATAGCAGCAGCTCCCTCAATGCGGCAGGTGCACACAAAAGGGGACAGTTGCTGTCTCCCAACCCAGGAGAAGACCTCAGCCGAAGCAAAGAGGTAAATGCCGCAGCTCTAATTAGGCAGGTACACATGTGACCTACGCAGACCAACAAATAAAACTGTGTTTGTGCTTGTCAACAGGTGGACAACATTGACAGGTATGGATGTTGCTGTATATGCAGACTCTGTGACTCGACAGCAACTTTACAGCAACTCGAGTGACATTTTCGTGTAGGGAGTGCTGGGCCAGCGGGCGGCCCCTGAGCAGGATGGAGGTGCTGCACAATCGCCAGTTAGAGCTTCAGGTGAGTAAGCTGCTCTGCCCTTTTGCCCCACTGCTCGTGATCTTTATCGTCGCTCTCCTCACAGAATAAGCTGCTGCAGTCGGCTCTCAGCATAGTCACTCGCTACACGCCCTCTGACCCTTTGCTGCCTGCCAATCAGCAGGTGGAGCCCACTGGTACGCCCCACCCACCACACACACGTTTTGTTGTTGTGATGTGTACACTTACCAGCAGGTGCCAGTGATGTCTATGAAATGACTTGACTGGTTGTCATGGAAACACACATGTTGCTATCTTTAGCTTCTCACCAGTTCAATATTTGGGGGGTTCTTATAGTTCTTTGACGACCTCGAGCCCCTCCCCCCAGGGGGACAGTCATGCTAATGTCTGTTTACGTGTTGTCTTGACCTAGCAGCCATTATCAACCCATCAGCAAAGACCAGTGTGGAGAACGACCTGGTTACCATGGCAACACACACCGACCGCACCAGGTGGGTGTGCGTGCTTCTGTGTCTGTGTGTTTTTGTCCTCTGAAGGTCATCCACTTCTGATTTTAAATATAGCATCTATTTGCATACACATCTCCATAGCAACACATTGACATTTCTATTGTGTGTACGAGTGTGTGCGTGCAAGTGTCCGCGCGCGCGCTGCTCTTTGTGTGCCTTTGTCTGAGTGTGTGCGTGCGTGCGCACGTTCAGGTTTGATGCGTGCAATATTTGGGTGCTGTGAACCCCACTACTGATTTGTCTCTCTGTCGCTCCTTGTTGGCATGACGAGTGATGTCACTCACTTGCAAGTGCCGTGGCAAGGGGTTGCGGTTGTCTTTGTGTGTGTGTGTGTGTGTGTGTGTGTGTGTGTGTGTGTGTGTGTGTGTGTGTGTGTGTGTGTGTGTGTGTGTGTGTGTGTGTGTGTGTGTGTGTGTGTGTGTGTGTGTGTGTGTGTGTGTGTGTGTGTGTGTGTGTGTGTGTGTGTGTGTGTGTGTGTGTGTGTGTGTGTGTGTGTGTGTGTGTGTGTGTGTGTGTGTGTGTGTGTGTGTGTGTGTGTGTGTGTGTGTGTGTGTGTGTGTGTGTGTGTGTGTGTGTGTGTGTGTGTGTGTGTGTGTGTGTGTGTGTGTGTGTGTGTGTGTGTGTGTGTGTGTGTGTGTGTGTGTGTGTGTGTGTGTGTGTGTGTGTGTGTGTGTGTGTGTGTGTGTGTGTGTGTGTGTGTGTGTGTGTGTGTGTGTGTGTGTGTGTGTGTGTGTGTGTGTGTGTGTGTGTGTGTGTGTGTGTGTGTGTGTGTGTGTGTGTGTGTGTGTGTGTGTGTGTGTGTGTGTGTGTGTGTGTGTGTGTGTGTGTGTGTGTGTGTGTGTGTGGAGGGGGGGGTTCTTTGTGTATGCATGTGTCTGATTCCTCAGGCTATGCAGTGAAGCCCCGCCCTCTTCCCCCTCTGCAGCAGCTTTTTTTCCCCCGCACTCTTGTGCTCTGGTCTCCCATTTTCCGCATGCGCTCGTTGGAAGCGGCAGGGAGGCAGGCGGCCCAGGGTCCGGTCATGTCCTCACCCCCGCTGCCGGTGCCGTCGTTGGCGCGCAGACAATCCTGTTACCTCTGCGACTTGCCCCGCATGTCCTGGGCCATGATCTGGGACTTCAGCGAACCTGTGTGCCGCGGCTGCGTCAACTACGAGGGCGCAGATCGGATCGAGTTTGCCATCGAGACTGCCCAGCTCCTGAGGCAGACTCACGGCCTCCAGGAGCCCAAAAACCGGAAGGAGATCTTCAGCCAGCATCTGGCGGACGGAGCAGCAAAGTCCCAGCAGCCCTCCTTACCGTACCCAGTGCTGACTGCGGACACCCGAGCCAGGATGGACTACCAAGGTAGGCTGCCCAATGGGCTCGGGGGACCAAACGGGTTCAAACAGGACGACAGACAGCCCGAGCTGAACCGTCAAAGCCCAAACTCCAGGAGCAGGGGTCACGGCGCTCTGGTTAGCGAGACACCCAACTTGCTGCCCCAAACGCTGCTGAATGGACCAGGCGCACAGAGCATGGCGACCAGAACCGCACCGCAGGGCTCCACGCTGTGTCTGAGTGAACCTGCCGCAAAGCGACCGTCCTCTGTGTCAGGTATGGAGCAGGACCGCGAGATGAAAGACAAGCAGAGGAACGCAGAGACACTGAGTGAGCTGAGCGAAAGTCTTCGGAACCGGCAGGAGGAGTGGGCCAACAAACCCAAGATGGTTAGAAACGCCCTGCTCACTCTGTCCGGGTGCACCCCCTTTGAGGTCCGCTTCAAGAAGGATCACGGCCTGGTCGGCCGCGTATTCGCTTTCGACGTGACGTCCAAACTCGGTGTTGACTACGAGCTGAAGATCTTTATTGAGTATCCCAGCGGTTCTGGTAGCGTGTTCTCCAGCGCCTCGGGGGTGGCTAAGCAGATGTACCAAGACTGTATGAAGGACCTGGGCCGAGGTCTGTCCTCTGGCTTCAAGTACCTGGAGTACGAGAAGAAGCACGGTTCTGGTGACTGGCGGTTGCTCGGTGATTTGTTACCAGAACCTCTACGGGTCTTTAAGGACTGCTTGGGGAAGGACATGCTGCCGCAGCCCCACATCGACGGCACCCATCCGCCGCTGCCCATCTCCCTGCTGTCCTCCCGGGCCCAGGTCCCGAGCGGGTCCAGAGGCGGCTCCAGGAAGAGGAAGTCCTCTCCAGAACAGGATTCGGCCGAGAGTGCTCTGAAGCCGATGGAGGAGCAGCACCGGCAGTGGATCGCCAACCAAGCCGAAGCCCTCAAACCTCCCTACGGCGCCAATCCATTGGGTACCCCCACTGGCCGCTCCACCCCGCGAGAATCCTCAGAGTCCCCAGTGGGTGCTCTAATGTCCGAAGCCGACACGTCGGTCCACTCTAGCAGCGGGTCTGCTTCTCCCACGGGCGGCCATAGGGGCCTCCCTTCCCGCAACGCAGACCCCGGGGGCGCTGAGCCGACAACGGCGGCCGCCAGCGGACCTCTGTGCTGCACACTGTGTCACGAGCGCCTGGAGGACACCCACTTTGTCCAGTGTCCGTCCACCGCCCACCACAAGTTCTGCTTCCCATGCTCCCGAGACAGCATCAAGGCCCAGGGCCCTGCCGCCGAGGTCTACTGCCCCAGTGGGGACAAGTGCCCTCTGGTGGGTTCCAGCATGCCCTGGGCCTTCATGCAGGGCGAGATTGCCACCATCTTGGCAGGCGATGTCCAAGTCAAGAAGGAGAGGGACCCTTGAGGACACAGCGTTCCATTTGGCTTCATGCTATCCACTGGGAAAAGGACCTAGTCCTGCTTCCAATAACACCAACAAAAAATTGCCTATAAAGGCAACAAGATGGCGCGAAAGCATTACGTTTTCTTTAATTGATGACATGAGTGTAAAACCAGTTAATATGGGCCGATTTCTTCAAATCATCTGGCAAAATTTAAATTGTGACAGGTTCCTAAATTTACTACGATTTATTTACACTGTGTTTGCGTTTCTCTCCCCTGTAATTGACACAATTGGCCTAGAATCACCGCCTCATTTTTCTCTCCCAATCTCAAATCTGACGCGATGCCACGGCGCACCTACGAGCACGTGTTTGTTATGACAGTCGAAGCTTGAATTCCCCAGTGAATGGGGCGAGGGCTGAAAACATACTTGATGAACATGCTCGTCGGTGGCAGTAAACGCCACGATTCAAGTTGGCCAATAAAAACGTCCACGGCAGTCAATGAGTTTAGCGAAGCAAAACTGTACCCAGCTGTGACTCTTTAAGAACCCAGGCTAAACTCGGCACCTTCCTGGTCATAAAACTTTCGCACTTCAATATATTTCCCGCTACGTTTGGGTTTTGGTGGCACCTTGTGGTGTTTGGCCATTACGGGAAAAAAATTCCTGTGGGTTGAAACTAATCAGAAAAGGCATTTGTGGTTTTTGTTTGACCGAGGTGACGGCGGGTCGCAAATAGCAACTTGTTATTTTTGTAGTCTCCTTCGACCGATGGGACTCCTCAGTTGAGCTTTCTAGCAGCCTTTTTACGCCTTTTCTACGTGTTGACGTCTGACTGTGTTCCCATGGTGACATGTAGTGAATGTGCCTCGGCGCAGTGTCAATAAACTCCACTTCCATCAGTCAATTTTTTCTGTGCTGTGATTGACAGCTGGGTGGGTATTTTCTTCTTGTCTGTGCCTCTTTTCTCCTCCATCAGCATCCTCTGCTGTCGTTGCCACAGGAGACTGCAGCAGATGTGTTGCCTAGCAACATAGCCTTTCTGCCTCTTGCGGCAGCCGATTTATCCGCACCTTCACCCCTGACGCGCACATGATCAACAATGCTCTCGGCATCACGTCCGAATGTAAACTTGACAGATTTTTATTTCTCGCTGTAATTGAAGGAAGTCAAATTTGGTGAATGTTGTTTGACATTGCTGTCCGCCCTGGTCTTACCCCGCAGGGAGGAGCGCTGTGCCAGAGTTGTTTCCGTGGCAACCCATTCCAACGACAGTCCAGCAGAGCTGGCCAATGAGGCGGCGGTGCAGGTGGAGGTGAGTACGCGACAGGGGATGTGACGCGATTATTTCCAGGCATAGCTGGGTGTCTTGATCGAAGCTTGCCAACCATGACAACTGAAGGGGTTCAACCGATTTGGAGATCTTTTCACAAATCATGACCCACAATTTGCTTTCGGAGACCTACTACTAATTTTGAAGGACTTTTTTTGCAAGTGAAAAAAAAAAAAGCAAGTTTGTTTTGGTCGCTGTGACGCCAACGTTTTTGAGCACAGCCATCAAGATTTGGCTGTAATTTCCGCGGTGGAAGCAGCACTTCAGCTGCCAGTTCTTAGCACTTTGCAAGTATTTTTCCAAATGTTTGTGCATGCTTCTCGTAAGCACCACGCGGACAGTACGCGACGTGACTGAGATTGTTGCGTGCTGAACGCAGAGTGAACCCATTATGGCGTCCATGTTGGAGGAGGCTCGCCAGCTTCTCCAGCAGCTTCAGTGGCGAAAGAAAGTTCTGGACGAGAACTTGGAGTCTGTGGAGAGAGCCCGCGGCGGAGAGGTTCTGCACTGCCAGCTGAAGGCTCTTGTAGCTAACAGGTAGAAGAGCCTGAGCAACATAAAAAATGTTGTCCTTCCAGGGAATTGGCCAAAAATGAGGCCCAATCCAATTTTAGCGAACCATTTGAAGATTCTTAGAAGTAAAAAAACAACAATGTCGCAATGATGCCTGTCAGTTAGACCAACGGCATAATTTATGATTCACACGCCAGTCCGAGGGCGGCACGGTGGGGCACTGGTTAGCACGTCCGCCTCGTTGTTAGGAGGGTTCGATTCCACCTCCGGCCCTCCCTATGTGGGTTTCCTCCCACATCCCCTAAACATGTTTGGTAGGCCAATTGAGCACTCCAAATTGCCCCTAGGTGTGGGGGCGAGTGCGGATTGTTGTTTGTTGTTGGTGTTGTGTGCCCTGCGATTGGCTGGCAACCAATTCAGGGTCTCACCCCCCTACTGCCCGATTACTGCTGGGATAGGCTCCAGCACGCCCGCGACCCCGTGGGGACAAGGGGTATAGAAAATGGATGGATGACACTCCGGGTGGCTTGCCTGAGCCCGTTGTGCCTTAATGTTTTGTCACGTGACCTTGGCAGCCAATCCAGCGAGCAGGCTCGCATCAAGAAGACGGTGGACGCATGGATACACCTGATCGGCAAAGACATGCAGGTGAGCCCTGCTGGTCATGTGACCTGTGCAAGCCCCTCCCACTTTCGGGTGACACTAGGACTTTTCGTCAAATCATCACATTTGGCTTTTTTCAGTTCACCACAATTAATGAAGGAATAATTCCTAAAGGAAATTGAACGTTTTTTTCCTATTCATCGACAAAATAGTGACACTTTTCATCGCTTTTTGAACTGACAAAAAAAATAACGAAACTTTTCTGCCCTACCCAGGCCAGGATGCAAGAGGATGCACCCAATAGCAGAAGCGTGGTGCCATTGCCAGGACGGCCAGTAAATGCGCTCAGAGGAAAAGGAAGTAAGACGACAACGACGGGGAGGGAACTCCGATGCCAGCAGGCCGCACCCAGACGAGTAGCTCACCCCCTCCTCATGGTGTCGGGTCAGATCTGGGAACGCCCGTGAGCACTCACCTTCGCGCTCGCTGCCACAGGCACCGCTGTCGGACGAGTCGTACTTGACGCGCCTGTACGGGAGAGCCCCCCGTGCGGTCCCAACGCCGGACTTCCAGAGGAGCCCGCCGCTTCACTTGAACTGGATGGGGGCGCCCGCGCAGAGGAAGCCACGCCTGGCGGCGGACGGCGTGAAAGGTCAGACGTGTTGGCGGCCCCAGACTCGACAGTCCACCCGCCTGACCTCTGCGGCCCCCGCTAAGGCTCCTTCTGCCCCTATGGCCATCCCACTAGGTCAGTAGCACATTTTCCAAGAGGAAATTCTACTCACAAATGTTTCAACATTATCTCGTTGCACTTGAAGCGCATCCAAGGATAGGCCCCTCCCCCAGGTGTTACGAGACTGTGACTTCACTTCCTGTGGAACACGCTGCACCGGAGATCCCCGGCCTGGCCCGCCCCACACCAGACTCCCCTGCCCTGTTGCACGCCACACTAGACCCACCCACCCTGGAACACCACGCCACACCAGACCCACCCGTCCTGGATGCCCCCTCCCTACTAAGTCCCGGGCCCCTGGAAGAATGCGAGGAGCTTGCCGTGCAGTTGGGAAGTGCGCCAATTGAAGGGTCTGATGTGAGTTTGCACTTGAAAAGACGGGTGACCTTAAGGGCTTTCCCATTTGGCAGTCACTGGCCAAAATCTCTTTCATCACTGAAGGAGCCTTGGAAATGAGCCTAGAGAGGCTGTTAACATCTAAATGGCAGACTTCCTGTCTTGTTGCTAGGTAAAACCGGACCCACCCTTGCATCAAGAGTGCGTGGAGTCGATGGAGGTTGAAGCTCTCCCCGCTCCGTCAGTCACTGTGGAAACGGTGAGGAGGAAGAGGAAGGAAGACTTGGATGAAGATGCTCGATTCCCCGGATTGGAATTCCTATCCGCCGCTGATGCGGTAATGACGACGTCTAACATGAACCGTCCTCTGGCATCAAAGCGCTCTTCTGGCATTCGACGGTGCATCGAGCGCACGATGTGACATTGTCCTTCCGGGGGAAGGAGGCTGTCGTGATGGAGGAGTTTCCGGTGGGCGAGGAAGTGCTCCATTTGGACAGCGGCCTGTCTCCTCTTCCAGTCGCATACCAGGGTCCGGTCTTTTCCCCCGAGAATTGCAGCACCATCCCTCCCCACCATCGCAGCTGCGCAGCTAGCCTGGAGGACGGCATGCTCAACCAAATGGTGCTCTGGTGAGACGCTCCCGTGTGCTGCCAAGCGCTCTGCTCTCATGCGAGCGCTCGCACTCGAGATTGACTTGCCTCGTATTCAGGTTGGAGCAACAGCTGATGGCAAGAATCATCTCTGAGCAGTACCCGCCTCCACTCCCTGCCCGTGACCACAACGACCGGTCTGAAGCGGCACAGCCGAGTGTCACCTCGGACATTGGTGAGTGGAGACGCCTGGCGCAATGTGACCTTTCCACACCAGGCGGATGTTGAAGGTCGGTTGTACTCGCCTGGCGCAGTGGAGGTAGCTGGTGGGCGAGGTCTGCAGTTCTTCGTGGACGTCGGCATTCCGGTGGATTCTCCTTTGGTCAAAGAACTGGTTCACGACGTTTTGGCTGAGATGGTGGACCAGGTGCTGGCGCCCAGGGAGGCTCCAGTTCCAGGAACCCCCCAAAAGCCAAGACCAAATCCTGGTGCGGGGCTCGTTTCTTCCTTTCAGAAAAATAGTGTTCCTGAGGTTCCCGCGGTTGTGACACCTCTATCAACGCCTCTGGCGAGTCCTGTTCCATCCATCTGGGAGCAGCTCCCGCTCTGCACACCCCCGGCATCTGAACCAATTGACCTTTCCCCGCCGCCTGTCATCGCAGCCCCTCCAGGTTATACAGCATTAGCAGCATTAGCGGTCAGAGCTAACCTTCATAATATTGTTTACAAAACTTATGTACAAGGACAAATACTGTGTTTGGGAAAAAGACTGATGGAAGTTGAAACACTCTACAGTGGTGCCTTGAGATATGAGTTTAATTCGTTCCCCGGTGTACTTGTATGTTCAAACATCTTTGAAATGAACGGAAATTTCATGATTGCACTTGATAAGATAACAATTGAATCAACAGATCTAGCCCCATTTTGGCTTCAGTTGACGTTGCATTGGCAATATTGGTACCGGCTCGCAAAACTCAAACGTTGGCTCGATGACTCGTATCTCAAAGCGCCATCATGTAGTTCATTCGGTAGTCAGGAAGGCGGTCTCTGAACCAAATTATTTGTGGTTCTCTCCACCAATGGTTGGTTTGTGCCCTCAGAGCCCCTTGCCACACCCATCTCCAGCCCTGAAATTCAGCTTGCTGTCCATCAAGGCTCCTCGGGGGCAGCTAGCCCGCTGTCGGACAAGGAGGAGGAGCATCCTGACGTGCGCTTGCAACCACTGCAAGTGCAAGAGAACCAAGCAGAAGAAGAGGCCCTTCCCTCACCTCCAGCACACGTCACCTGTCCCGAAGCCCCTCCCCCGGACCATCCGGAGCCGCCCCTCAGTCCTTCTGACGACACCACCGCCAGTGCCGCTAGTGACACAGACAGCAGCACAGTGACGGGAAGCAATTCGGGCCTCAAGCTGCTCTCTGAAGGAGAACTGCTCATCAGCTTCCACCGCCTGGACAGTACGGCGACAGGTACCCACAGTGACTGAGCCAGCTTCACGTTGCGCCGCCATCCAAACAAAATATTTTCTTTTGCAGAGGAGTCCAGTTTCTCGAGTTCTCTTCAAGATGTCGTGAGTACTCCCAAAATATTCATCTGCCGCTTTTTATCTGTTTTTACTTCCTGTTTGGGTCCTTCATCACTTCCTGTCTGCTTTAATTGACCACGTGGACGCTTCCTTTGGCAAGATGACAAAGCCTCATTTGTCACGCAGCAGCCTCCCGTTGCTGTGTGAATGGTTCAATGTGAGGCTTTGAAAAGCGTTTTGGTGTCCATAAAGCGCTTTCCAAGTGCAGTCCTTTTACCACCAATAAGGGGTTAGGCTATTTTGGGGGGTGCATAAAGGTAGGCCGCTCCAAATGATCCATCGAATTCATTCATTTTCTTGAATTGAAAAAGAATGCCGAGCCGGTGATTAGGGGGACATTGGCACACAGCCTCGGTCGCCATTCACTTGCTGTTCCCTTTCCAGAACCTTGACATCCTTAGTGAAGGGCAGGTCAAAGTCCACATGCACATGCTCCGTGGAGAGAGATCACTGGTAAAACATATATACATACACACACTAACATGACCTCCAACTTGCCGTCTTTTTCGGGGCAGGAGGAGGACCTAAGCTCGGGGGAGGTGACGCATTCGATCACACCTGAACTAGATGGCAAAGTGAATCACTCTGAAGGTGTGACAAAGACTCGCAGCGACATTGTATATAACGTCATGGAAGTGAAATCATCACAATGACACGTAAGGATCACGGCATTGACGTAACGGTGATGTCATTGTTGATCAGACGCCATGTTAGAGGCAACCAATGAGGGCAACCATGTCAACCCGACTCCGGTGGCCAGTCGGATGTTGACCTCTGACCTCCAGAGTGAACCCGCTCAGGTATCACGCACATTCGGAGCTGGACATTCGCACCCAGACTGGACAGAAAACAGTGCAGTGTTAAGTGCACGTGTGTTTTGACAGGTGATTCCGCGTAGAAGATCGAGCCCACCATCAGGTAAGAAACACGCTGCCAAGGCTACAAGCTCTGTCAACTCGTCGCACAACCACCAAGGGGGGCGGGCGCACTTCATTCATTGATCTAACCCCCCAATGCTGGAAGACACGGGCGCCAGCTCCCTGACAGCCTGCAAGAGACCACCCCCAGTATCCACCCCAGATGTCCATCGCTGTAGAAACCACCACCAAGACCAAACGGGGCAACTGCCGCTTGTCACGGGTGGCCCCTGGCGGTCGGAAAAATAGCTCCCGCCCTGGCGAGCACCTCACAGGAAGTGACTCGGAATATTCTGCCAACTGCTCATCCAACTGCCCGAGACCCAGCGAGGACAAGGCCAGGGTTGAAGGAGCCGGGCCCGGCACAAAGTTTGGCGAGGCAGACTTTTGTCAAGATCAAAGCCTCTTGCCACCTGAAGAAGAAGATCCTCCGATTCATGACCACCGTGTAAAGCCTGAACGTGTCTGCAATGCACCTGAACGAAATTCAAATCAAAATAGTCACAGCTATTTCCTGTTATTATAGCTTAGCACGGTTAGTGTAAAAAAATGAAGACTGGGTGCGTTTATTCTACCAAATAAAACAGAACGTTGATCTCGTAACCATTGGCTCATCAGTTATCTATGTGACAATTGACCTGTTACAATGGTAACCAATTCATTGCCATTTGGTTGAAATAGTCCCCTAGCAGCTTCTTTCAATCTTAAATTATCTTTACTTAGCTCAACAGGCGGGTCCCATAATAAAATGGAGATTAGCACAAAAAAACCCACAAAGGTCACCTCGCCGTTTTTTTTCCATGATTGATAAGTTGACATTTTAATAATAAAAAAAAAAACATGCATGCTTGATAACGTAACACGTGTTAACGTTCTATAATGTTAACAATTTATCACAATTTAACAATTTATTCTAACAACTTCTAAATTGTTGTTCTCTCATAGTGGTGTTATGTCTTCTCCTGCTGTTTGTTTTGGGAATCACAGGTTCCCTGCCGATTTTCTTTCTGAATAAATCTCTCTCTTCTGGGGCAAGTTGAGCAAAAACGAAGACTTGTGTGATTCTTCCTCTGTAACAAACGTCAAGTTTACCGGTTATCCTGCCCTAAGATGACTGTCAGCAACGTGAATCGGAAGTACTTGAGGAAGATCTTTCCATTTTGATTACAGTCCATCTCGTGATTTGACATGTTACCATATTAGCTTAGCACGTGGCCACCAATGTTACACGTGTGTGTTGAAGCTTTTTGGGTGCCTGGAATGTAACTGAACAAAATTGTGATATCAGCACCTTTTTTTTTTTTTAACCACACAACTATTTTGTTGATGTTATCATCATCAATCAATCCTTTTTGTTATAGCCAACAAACACCCCAAATCTGTGCTAAGATTGCACCTCTGCTTACCTTTTGGCTTTGACTAACCGTCTATCAATTGAGGTGTTTTCATCAACATCGAGAGAAGTTCGTCGCTTGACTTTTTACATACATATGCGTTGTGTGTGCAAGGTGTCATTATTGTGCGTGGGTGTGTTTGCACGGGTGTGTCAATTCTATGCTGTCATGGCAACAGGCCATGGCAAGAATTTTCCTGAGGGTGTGGCCTGAATTTGCAAACAAGGTGAGGCTGCCCCACGCACTGGCGTTCCCACACTAAGTCTGTGGCACTGCGCACCTCAGGTAAGATGAAGCTTGTCACTTTTATTGATTTACTTTAAATTAGTACAAACTTGATCGATGAGTTACTAGAATGACCAGTGTATGATCTTGGTGGGAAATAGATGAAAGAAGAAAGTCTGCTTTTTTTTTTTTTGCTCCAATATTTTTTTGGTGAGCTCGGTCACAGGGCTTTTCATTAGGCACATCATCCGGTCACATGTTGCCACTGCTCTGATCGCGGTTTGTAATCTTTTATCCGAGTTGCTTTCACTTGTAAACATATTGGCCTATGGCTCAGGTGGTGTACCTAATGATTTAGTTTCTGTCAGACGTATGTGTGCTCACAAAAGGGATGAATTGACTATGTGTGCATGAGTGTGACCAAGATATGCACATTTTTGTGAGTTACTCAAACCGGTCTGTATTATTTTTCAAGTTGCCACTTGTCTACTTCAACACAGAAGATGAATGTAAGTGTTATCGTTTCCTCCCTGTGTGTGTGTGTGTGTGTGTGTGTGTGTGTGTGTGTGTGTGTGTGTGTGTGTGTGTGTGTGTGTGTGTGTGAAGTTTTTCCACGCACGAGCAATGCACCACGCCCTCTTTGCTGCATTCACGGACACCTGCTGAAGGTGTGCGTTGCGTTAAATTTTTCTTGTTATCGTCAGCTATCCGACGCCCTTGATGATAGCTCCGTCTCCGGGGCTGGCAGCCAATCAGTAGGAAGCGGGGCTTGGCCCCAACAGCCCAACCAGTCTCAGTGGCCTGGTATGTTCTGGGGGTGGTGCAGGGAGCGATCCAACTTTAATGACGAGTCTGTATAACACTTTTATGCTGTCACCAGGTGGGTCCACCAACCCCACCTGGGGTGGAGGTGCAGGTTTGTGGCCTGGACAGCAGCCCTCAGCCGGTGGCCAAAGCGGACCTCAATGGCCTGGACAGCAGCCCTCAGCCGGTGGCCAAAGCGGACCTCAATGGCCTGGACAGCAGCCCTCAGCCGGTGGCCAAAGCGGACCTCAATGGCCTGGACAGCAGCCCTTAGCTGGTGGCCAAGGTGGACCTCAATGGCCTGGACAGCAGCCATCAGCCAGTAGCCAAGGCGGAGCTCAGTGGCCTGGACAGCAGCCTGTACCTGGTGGCCAAGGCGAATCTCAGTGGCCTGGACAGCAGCCTGTACCTGGCGGAGGAGGAGCTCAGTGGCCAACCCCCTCACCAGGGGCCGGGAAGTGGCCCGCGCCATCGCCCGGAATAGGAGCTTTGGGTTCTCTGGTATGGCCAATAACGGTCTTGCAACCATAATGAGAGTGATGTTGCTGTGGGATACTAATTGATTGATGTTGGCGTTACAGAAGGTCCCGTACAACCAAAAGCTTCCCAACGGACTGAGAAGTGGAAGCGTTATTCACATCAAAGGAAATATCAATCCCAATTCTGATAGGTCAGTACGATGAGAATGATGATAGCCAGAAGCCCGCAACACTTGTGTGGTCACTATGTGGATTTGTATCAGCGAAGATAGCCCTGGCTTATCAACAGAAGGGGCTGAGGACACAACCTCGCGGGTCATGGATGATGATGATGATGATAGTCGGTATTGTTTGTCATAAGGTTTATGATGTCATGATAACAAAAGAATGACCAAGATGATAATAATGCAATGCAATCGCAGATGCTATGATGTTAAGAATTTGGATGCAATTAATCATGAAAACAAAATGGATAACGACGTAGATAACAAACAATATGAAACAACACAAAGCACTAACGCGGGTGCACTCTGTGTGATAGGGTGACGGTGGACCTGTCCACTGACAGGGATCTGATGTTCCACTTCAATCCCCGCTTCAATGAGAGCGGCAGGAAGGTGATTGTCAGGAACAGCAGAATTGGTGGCAAGTGGGGCAACGAGGAGAGGAACCTGTCGCACTTCCCCTTTGCAGCAGGCCAGCCCTTTGAGGTGATGATGATGATGAAGGATGATGATAGCGATGAGAATGACACTAACAATAAGCCGTGTGTCTTTTGGGAGTGTATGTGTGAATGCGTGTCTCGATGCGTGTGTGCGTGTGTGTGCGTGTTTCAGATGAAGATCGAGTGCACCTCGAGTATGTTCAAGGTCTCTGTTCAAGGCTCCCACTTGTTGGATTTCAAACTCCGCGGTGGAAACCCTAGTCAGATCCGAAGTTTGGACATCTACAACGACTTGTCGTTATCGCATGTCAGCATCCAGTGACCTCTCACTTGACGACCTCTGAACGCAGGCGTCTCCTTGAGTCTGACGATTAAAGTCAACTTTGACACCGCTTATTTCTCAGTTTTTGTTTGGAAAAAACGAGAAAGGGCACAAGTAAGGAAGGACGAGGGAAAGGACACAAGGGAGGAAGGAGGAAAGGGAAATAAGAAACAAAGTACAGTGGAGCCTCGGTTTTTCGAACGTCCTGCGCACTGAGGTCCACTTAAATTTTGGAAAGTACATCAGGATTTTATTAATATTTTCTAAATTTCAGCGGCCGCTCCGTCACATTAATGCGACCAGCGCGGGGCAGTTGCGGTTGGCGACTTGCGCGTTCAGCGGTGCGCTGCAGTTGCGCGATCGGACAAAAATGCGCAAATGAAAAAATGCTTTAAAAAGGCGTTTTTTTCCCCATTATTTGTAATGGGAAAACATGATTCGGAATTCGAACGATTCACTTCTCGAACAGCCTTCTGGAACGGGTTGTGGTCGAAAACAGAGGCTCCACTGTAGAAAGAAAATGCAGAGAAAGGAAAAAGGAGACGAGGAGACAAAGAATGTACTTCACTCAGAAAAAAGCAAATACACCAGAAAAATAAGTGCACGTTCTTTATCCCTTCACATTTTCGATGTTTAATAAATTACTTGTTAACCAATGGGCCGAGTTTTACGTTCCTAAATGTAAGCTGCTTTTCTTAATTGGTTTACAAAGACAGTCAAAATCCATTTTCTGTACCGCTTGTCCCCCACGGGTGTCGCAGGCTTGCTGGAGCCTATCCCAGCAGTCATGACCTTCCGTGAGGGCCAGCTTCTCGCAGGTGCAGTCATGGCGCAGCAGGGCACACAGACAAACACTTGCACTTGGGGGCAATTTGAGTACTCAAGCAGCCTACCAAGCATGTTTTTTGGGATGTGGGAGGAAACCGGAGTGCCTGGAGAAAACCCACGCAAGCACGGGGAGAACTTGCAAACTCCACACAGGGAGGACTGGAGGTGGAATCGAACTTGCACCCTCTGAACTGTCAGGCGGACGTGCTAACTAACCAGTGCTCCACCGAGCCGCCCGACAGCCAAAATAAAAAGGCCAAAAACAAAATAAGATGATAGGCGCAGGTACGTGCACTCTTCTTCGGTACAGATGATCTTTGACCGTACGATGACGTCACGGCGCCACTGCTCCCGCTGGACGTAAAACCCAACGCGAAGACCGACTTCAGCTCTCGTTTTTCGTGGGTGCACTTTTCAAGATTTTTTATAAGACGACGACGCGCGAGGACGTCGCGAGGGCACCGACGGTCGTTTGCTGTCGACGGACAATCAAGTGACGATCGGGATCAGGTGAGTCCTTCGCCGCCTAGCCTAGCTTGCGATGCTAACAAACATTGCCCACACTGAGGGTCTTCACTCCGGATGCGATTCTGACAGCCAGCCAGCCAACCATTTCGGCAAGCCAGGCAGGCAGGCAGGCAGGCGGGTGGCGGGCCAGGTAGAAAAATATGACTGTCGCAAGCGTCCCCAGCACGTAGTGTGTCAGCTGCCATTGGAGCTTGCACAACCCGGAAAAGTGCATGGCTCCTCAGCGATCCTTTCGACCCTTTTAAATTCCATTTGAACGTTTTGCGTGTATGAACATGTCTAGACGAAGAAAGGAGGGGGCGAAGAAAAGAAGGGGAAGGGAGAAAGAAGAATCCTTCCTTCTGTGGATGAAGGAAGGAAAGAAAGTTGGGAAGAAGGAAAGGGGTAAAGCACTGATGAAAAGTTGGAAAGGAACGGATTGGAGAAATGAAGGATAGATAGTAAGTGGGTATAGAATGAAGGAAAAGAAGAAAGTAAAGATAAGAGGAAGAAAAAGAATGGATATGGGAAGGGAAGGTCAAGACTGGAAGGGAAAAGGAAAGAATGCAAGAGAGAAAAGAAGGATTGAAAACAATGTCGCGAGGACAAGAGCTTTTTGTTTATTTGATGTGAACTTTGCTCACGTTGCAACGCGTTGCTTCCTGCCCATGGCCAAATGTCCCTTTTGCAGCCCCCGCAGACGAGGCCTCGTCGCCCGGCCGCCGGTACCTCCTTTCAGCGTAAGCCAATCAAGGCGCCGCCTGGAGGTAAAGCCTGCCCACCTCTTGGCTGCCGTCGTGGCGCAACATGGCAACTACATCAAGTTAATGTCTGCTTCCTGTTTCCAGACCGGTCATGCACGTCAAGCAGCTTCATTCCGGGCTGTTCCACGTGCCTCCCCGCAATGGCCGTCGCCCCCTCAGTGCCATCCTGGGCAACACGCTGAGTACGCGAGCCAGCCCGCCGCCGTTACGGTGTCTGGCCAAAGACGATCCCGACGCCCTGCTGGACGTGTGGGCGGTCATCAAGCCGGGCCACGTCCGTGAGAAGATTGCCCTCTTCGCTCTGGACCGGGGTTCATTATGCACAAACCGCGCCACCTCCACGCGGCCAGTGAAGGTGAAGGGCAGCTGGCGGGAAAATAACGATGGCAAGCGACGAAGGCGGTCCGCCGCGACCAGAACCACCCCGAGTTTGGAGCAGAAGGTGTCAGTGGGTGCCATTGTTGCGTTCCTGGAGGAGCGCCGCAGCGGCGCCGGGTTCGCCGTCATACCAACACCGCCCCTCCCGGAGGACACGGATAACGTGCGCGTGTCGGACGTGGTCGCCAAGCTAGAGTGTCTGCAGCGTCGCAACGAGGGTTGGGCGGGGCACGTGCGGCTAACAGTCTGCCCTGCTCCGTCCCCTCCTTCCTCGCCATCGCTCGACGCTTGGGACAGCGACCCGATCGGATGCTCCTGGTCACCTTCTTCAGCCGGCATCACACTTCCGCCGCCTTCCCTGGAGGAGACGGAGCCCCTTCCCGGGTTGTTGTTTCTGTCCACGCCTTGGACGGCGCCACCCTACGTCCTTTCAGACAAAGCTGCGGCAGCGGAGCAGACGCGGGCATCGGATGACTTTGCGGAGATGAGATGGCGGCTGTGTGAGCTCCTGGAGCCGCCAGCCACTCTGGCAGCGCTGCCGCAGGATGTGCTGGTGGCCATCTTTGTGCTGCTGCCCACCCGCAGCCTCGCGGCCCTCAAGTGCACATGCCGCTACTTCAAGCTGGTCATTGAGAACTACGGTGTCCGTCCCGCCGACTCCCTGTGGGTGGCAGACCCTCGTTACCGCAACGACCCCTGCAAGAAGTGCAAACGCTGCTACGGGCACGGTGACGTGTCGTTGTGCCGCTGGCACCACAAGCCGTACTGCCAGGCGCTGCCCTTCGGGCCCGGCTTCTGGCTATGCTGCCACCGCCTACGCAGGGACGCCCCCGGTTGCAATGTGGGGCTCCATGACAACCGCTGGGTACCCACCTTCCACAGCTGAGCTCCATAGCAAAGCTTTTACCCCCCCCTTTTTTTTTTTTACTCCTTGAATTTGCTCGTGGTTGACCTGTCATATCCCCTTTGTTGGCTGAGGAAGGAGTCTTTGTGTTCACGTGTACATAATATTACATTTTAAGAAAGCTTAGGAGACGCTACAATAAAAATATTTTTTTTAAAATTAAGAATGTTTTAATTCAGAGCTTTTCTTCACTTCTTCGCCCTTGTATTTTGTATTAGTTAAACAAACCAACCTTCTTGTTTTTGGCTCTGGACCATTTTAAAGTGACGCATCTGTCCTACCAATGTAAAAGTTTTTTTTTTTAACAGAAGGACCGTTTTGAAACGCAGTGTCAGATTTCTTTTAAAAGAAAAGTATCTGCATAATACATTGATAATTTCCGATATGACTTTAATATTAAGTAATTATCTTTAATCAGCATTCACATTGTGAGGGGACTCCTCTGGCGCCCTCGTGTGGTTTGTGGTGTAATGCAGCTGGCGGTCAGCTCAGTGTTGGGAGGTGATGGTTGTGATGTCGTCCAGGAGCGAGAAGTAGTTATACTTGATGTCAAAATCCATGTCGTACCAGAAGTTCACTGGGGATGGGTTAGGGGTGCGATTGCAACCTTATAACTCTCAGAAACGTTCACTTTCATTTGAAAACATGTGACAAATTCCTTGCGCGCTTTGACCTGCTTCTCCTAGTGTCCTCATACCCGCATCCTACCTGCGATGCAGCCGTGCGACTGTCTCACGTGGTGGAACCACAAGGATGGCAAGTAGAGCATCTCCCCCGCCTTCACGCTGCAGTGGAGCGGCTGCGCTCGCGCGTACAAGGGGTAGCGCTCCAGGTCTGGATCCAGCGGGTCTACGGGGATCCACGGCACCTGGCGGCAGCGGCGGGTCAGAGAGATTGTGGGACCCAGCGAGCCACCCAGCACCCGAACGCACCTTCTCCCCATCACTCTGGTCCACCACCTCAAAGTCACCGTCTTCCTTCTGCCGGTAAACCGCGGGCTGGTATAGGCCTGGCAGCGCATGGTTACCATGGTTACCGTGCCCTGGCGCCATAAGTACTGCATTCTATGAAATGTTGCTATGTAAAGGCGTCAGGGCTGTGATTTGTCAATGTGGTCACTAAGCATTGTTACTATGGTTGTTAAGCAGTTGTAATTGTCGTTGGGTGAGTTGTTGCCAAAAGGCCTGCTACTATGGCTACTATCATAACGTTTACTTGTCACACAAGGCTTGTGACTTGTTATAGTCAAGACTGTTACTATGGTTACCGTACGGGCAGTTGCCTTTTGGTTATGATGATTAGCGGAGCCAATGTTAGTAAGGTTGCTGAGGTCAAGGTTGTTACTCTGGTACTATGGTTACCATACGGGACGAAGGGTCTGTCGGTGGGCGGCAGCAGGATGAAGTCCTTCTGTCCAGAGATGACGCAGTAAACGTTCTCATAAGGATCTTTGTGCACTGAAAGGGGAATCGGAACACTTTGCTGTTTAAAAAAAAAAAAAAAAATTGAAGCTCGGCAAAAAGTCAGGCGATGCAGCGAGCGGATCTTACGGGAGGTGATCGCGTCGGCCTCTCCGAGCCAGAAGTTGACGGCATCGGGCAACTTTCCTGAACAAATGACAAAAGAATGATGAACAGGCGAGGTTCCTCAAACAGCAGGGTGAGTGCGCTGGCTGGGCAGCCGGCTCACCCATGGCGGTACTCATCCAGCCAATGTGCGCTTCCACGTCAGTCATCAGCTCGGGAAGCTCATCCAGCAGGTTGGAGCACTGCTTCTGAACGTAGAACACACCGCGCTGCTTCACCTGAGCGCACACACAAGTCATGTGCTGAGGTGTACGGCTCATTTTGCAATCAACTCTTTAGGCTCTCCTCGTGTAGTTGATAACGCAACCAAACTGTGATTTGTTTCCTAAGAACCATTTTTTTTATTTCATTCTTTATTTCAACTTATACCATCGCCTTGTTGAGGTAAAAAGACGACAACGTATCATTGCCTCTGGAAGGTTCAGAATGTTTAAATGCAGTCAGTTTGGGCTTTTGTGGGAGATTGTGGTCTCTACATCGGCTCTTTGGGACGCGGTGTTGCACAAGCGCAACGTGCTGTCATGTACCTTTCCTTGGATGATGTCAAGCACGGAGGAAAAGCACATACGTCGCTCCTCGGGCGTCACGAATCGATTGTCTTTGATGGCGTCGGCGTAACCATTGGGGGTCACCGCCACGCTGATGACCTTGGAGCCCATCTTCTCCCTCCAAACAGAAAGCGGGAGGTTTATGCTCGAGCCAGGTGTCCTACCTTCCTCCCTACCTACCTGAGGTATGCGGGCGTCCACCTGGACAGAGCCGGCCAATGACTGAAGGCGTTTCGTATGATGCACGGCTTGTTGGGAGCGATCCACTGGCGGTAAAAGTGAAGCGGCTCGGGCGAGCCGTCCACATACGGTACCGATTTGTTCAAATACAAATCTGCAACGTTACAATCCAGCTACATGACGAGGAGTAATAATAGTACCAGTAATGCAGATACAATGGTAGCATAATCTGGGCGATTAGGTCGGTTAAGTAGTCGTAGCACAGCACTGTTTGGTTACAGCCTAAGCTATCTTGAAAGCACGATATGAATGAAGATGTCTCGTATTGTATAGATACTTTGCAGTGTTAATATTGCAAGTACTTAAGAGCAGCGTAGCTATAATAATGTATATAAAGTATATATTTATACGTACATTTCTATAGCTACGCTACTGATAGTACTGGTCCAATATGCAGAGGTAGTATAGTTCTAGTATAAAGAGTAGTACTACCACGAATAGTTGTGCAAGTCATAGTAATGAGTAATAATAATAGTACCAATAGTAGACATACTAATGCATTAACAGTATTAATGCTACTTTGAGGAAGTACTATTATGAATAGTAACGCAAATAAAGTACTAATGGGGTGCTATGAGTAGAGTTCAGTTCAGTTTAATGTAAGTTGTATAAATATAAGTAGCATGAGTTCAAGCCGTGAAAGTATCAATACAAGTACAGTGGAGCCTCGGTTTTCGAACACAATCTGTTCCAGAAGGGTTAGGGTTAATCTCGAATTTTTTGTTCGAATGCCAAATTGTTCGAGAACCGGGACGTTCGAAAACCGAGGCTCCACTTTAGTAGTAGTAGTAGTAGTAGTAGTAGTAGTAGCATTGGCGTATGGGTCGTAGTGGTATAAATATTAGTCTTAGTAAGTACATTACAAGTAAAAGCAGCAGTTTACACAGTATATAATGTAGTACCGTGAGCCTCTAATGCGAAATGAGCTAGTCGTTCCTTCACGGCGTCCATGTCAACCATTGCATCAAAATCACGTTTTAATGCTCGACCGCTTCGTCCATGCTGCTTTCTTCACACCCACTGCGCTTGCGTTGCGCTCGTGTTGGCTCCTGAGTGAACGATTCGTTCAAAAGAACGACTCTTTTCAGTGAACGAGAGTGAACGAATCACTTACGAAAGTGACCAGTAAGTGTCAGTAATGCGCGTTGAAGCTGGTGCCAGCTCGCCGTAAAACAAAACGAAGAAGAAAATGACGTAACTTGCCGTTCACAAACGAGTCGTGGCCTGCATTTCCCGTTCACCAACGAATGAATGCTGGAAATACTCCGCGGCCATTACGCGAGTCAGGGTTAGCCCAGAATTATCGCTCTGTACGCGGAACTGACTTCCCTAAAGAAAGAGCCGGAAGAAACTATCACTGAATATATCATTCGTGCTGAAAAAGCAGTAACATCACTGAGAAATGCAAGAGAGACTATAAGTGATGGGCTGATAATAGCCTATGATTCTGAAGGGACTCCCGGATTCATACAAGCCTTTCAGCATTCACACAACGCAAAGCAGCGACGACTTAACGTTTTCCCAGTTTAAGAGTAAACTGCGAAGCTTTGAGGGGACAGAGAAATTTGACTCTAATATCAAAATGGACAATGTGATGAAAGTGGATGTGTCATCAGCAACCTGCTATGGATGTGGAAATCGTGGACATATTGTAAGAGATTGCCCCTGTTAGGATACGGATTTTAGCTATTGATCTGACTCCAAATTGCGATCAACACTTAACACGAGTTGCTATGTCCCAATCCACACTGGCGCACCTAACAATTTTGCGAGTTCGTTCTGTCAAAGAGAAGACCAGTAGATCAATCAGACCAAATTTACCAATTGTTTATTCCTAACAAAGCGCACTAATTCCACGCCTTCAAAATACTCTTACCGCGTGACGTTTCTTCGACTTTCTTTCCTGGCACTTAGCTACTTTACGTCACGTCACACTGTGGAGTCAACAAGCTGAGACCTTGGCCCCCACCATATACATATACTATGAAGATTTTGACTGGGGAATTTTGCTCAAAATTGGGACAAAAACACCCCAATGTCGCCCCATTCTCACCCTGATCTTCAGGTAAAAATGTTGTGTTCCATTATTTTCATTGATATATCAAGTCTTGTCAAATTTATTTTGGGCTTCACATGCCCGCACTTGATTAATATTAACAATTTTGAGCCCCAGGTGCGTCAGAAAAAACTCCCAAAACCCGAGCCAAGGAAAAATAAGAAACCCCAAGGGACGGCAGATGGGAGGGCCGGATGCAGAGTGGACGACATTTGAAAGGCAACGTAATAAAAAACAATCTAAAATAAAGAAGGGTAGAAGTCCATTTAGGAAGCCGCCTTCAGTCATCATGACAGCGCCCTTGAAGACATGGTCCACCTCAGATCTTGTCCTTTTCAGTTGCTGTAGAATCTAGACAGCGACCATCAGTTGGGGTCATCACCTAACCGGGCAAGGATATCAACAATAGGCTACACTTTATATTTTAGTTCAATCAGCAATCGTTAGTTAATGCAAATTAAATTACAAAGAAAAAGAATTGGACTTCATATTTTCTCAAGCCAAATCAAGTGCTTTTTAGAGGCCCGCGACATTAGTGAAATTAGTGCAGCAGTGTCCTTGGCAGATTCAACATGTGCTTACGGGTATGCTTGAAGTTTATTTGTTAGTGGTGTGATAATGAACGGAAGTTTATCCAGCTCGAAGAACGCTAATGGCTAGCAACCAAACTCAGCTATTATGCAAACAACATGGCTGACACAATAACATCACTGGAAGCGCATCCATTCCTGTTTTCCTGCATCCGGGTGAGATAACATGCAGCTTATTAGCAAGCGCATTGCCCTGGAAACTTCAATGTTTCTGTTTTAAAAAAAAAAGTGTGTCTCTCTCAGAACAGTTTGTAGTTCCTCTTTGTTCCTCTGGGTGGCCAAGGCAGGTCCACAACAGGATCAATAAAGTACTCCCAGTCAGGTTTGGCCAGACACAAGCTGGGCTAATTGCACTGGAATCGTCTCCTGGCTCCTTCTTCTACTACTACTACTACTACTACTACTACTACTACTACTACTTCCCACTTTGCATCGGCAGAAGAGAAACAGGAGGACGAGGTGGTGGTGGTCTTCAGGAAAACTTCTTCTTGGTGGCGGTGAAACGCTCCATGTACTGCGGAGAAAAGACATGAGGAAATCTAAGAAGAAGAGACTTGGTCCATTGGGGCACGCTCCGAACCTCCTCACCTTGTCGTACCCCTCCATGTCTCGTAGACACTTGACCTCAAAAAGGTTTCCTTCAACCGAGAAGAGAGACACATGTGATTCATTCAGGATGGACAACGGGATGGCGGCCAGGTCCAAACAGTTCTCCTCCACACGTAGAACTTTGAGGCGAGGACACCGAGACACATCTGCAGACAGCAGCGAGATCTGGAACAAACAGGCACAACTTCCTGGTTCTGGACACAGCTCTGTTTTACGGGTTTGGTGTCTCATTGGACTGATCTGATTCTTACTGGGCCAATCTAATAATTCTGTTCCAAGCTCAGGTTCTTTTTTTTGGACTGGCTTAATTGTTTGGTACCTGGTTCTGGTTGAGGTTGATCTCAATGACCTGCAATTCTGACACCTCTGGGGGAACACTCTGAAGCTGGTTCCTGGAAAGGTCCAGGAGATCCAGGTGTCTCAAGGCTCCTAGTCCGGTGGGGAACTCCGAGATGCGGTTCCCAGCCAGAATGAGGGTCCTCAGGGCCTTTAGTTGATCCATGGTGGGTGGCAGCTGCTGGATTCGGTTAGAACTGAGACTAAGAGTCTCCAGTTTCTTCAGCTTCCCAATCTCAGCAGGGAGTCCACCTGAGTACCAAAAAGTAACACCACAAAAGTGTTGAAGAGTTCCAGTACACTGACCGTTTCATCCTGAATGTTTGAACTCACCCAGCCTGTTTGAGTTGAGGGTCAAACTCCGGAGCTGCGCATAGCTTCCAATAGAAGGAGGAAGCGACTCCAACTTGTTGTCAGACAGGTCCACGGTCCGAAGGTTTGCTGTAAGCCGCTGCAATTCCTCAGGAAACTGAAGGCCACAAAGTCCCATAACCAAACCTGTTAGCAGAAGCTAGCAGCACTGATACTCTGCTTGGGCCTCAGTTGAGTCATCAACATGTCGACTGTAGACGCCGCAAGGAACAAGTACAATTACCGTATTGGCCCGAATATAAGATGGTGTTTTTTGCATTGAAAAAAAAAGTGGGGGTCGTCTTACATTCGGGGTCTAGACATTATACCCATTCACAACGCTAGATGACGCCAGATATCTTTAAAGCGAAAGCTTAACTCCCCAGGCCAAAGCGAATCCCTGTCACGAAGAATAAAAATAGCGGTAGCACAAAGAAGAAAACTAAAAAATAGTGGTAAGAAAGAAAAGAGAAGAAAATTAGAGATAACAGAAAATGGAGAAACTGTTAGAAAGTTTTGTGTCACTCCAAATCATTAAATCCTTCAAACTCTTCATCCTCCGTGTCACTTACAAACAAAGCCGCTAATGATGCCGGTTATACATGGGGCCCTTCGTCATCTTTGTCATCCCGTGATCTAATCTTTGTCCTTTATGTAAACAACCGCCGCGCCACTGACGTCACTTGAAATTCAAATTACAGCAATCCCTTGCTACAACGCGGTTCGTTTATTGCGGTTTTCCCTTTTTTTTTTTAATTTTGAAAATTTGTGAAAAGATTCACATATAAGTCGCTCCTCAGTATAAGTCGCCCCCCCCCCCATCTAAACTAAGAAAAAAAATGCGATTTATTGTCCGAAAATTACGGTATATACATTTCATTGTTACTTCTGTCTACTGTTGTGCTGTTTGTCTGATCGCGGTTTGTTTCGTGTGTGCGCCGTTTGATTGATAGCTTTGGCACGCTCCTTTAAGTTTTCCTCGTATCGTATGAGTAGCCGTTGTGCAGCGCCACAGCGACTAACGGTCGACAGCAAATGTATTTTGTTGTCTCGATGACTTAAGTGTTTGTTGCAGAGAGTATTTCATTTATGGTTATTTGGTATAGTGGAACTATTACGTCCAGTCAGTTATCTAATGTGTGCCGTTGTGTTGTGAGACGTCAGAAATTGAGCGTTGACTTGTGTACTGTATTTCTGTCTGTTGCAGACCCCCCACCCACCCACCCATTCACACACCCAAAGACTCACCCATGTACACTACACACACCTGCTTTACGACCAAACGTGTGCCTGTACCCTTTTGCCAGTTTGCCTGTATGAGCCACAGTGCCTGTTAGGTTTTTGCCAATAATTCAGTAAAGCAATCAAAGCTGAACCACGTCTTCCCTCCTGTTTTCTGACCGATACCCGGGGGCGAAAGGAGCATAACCTTCTGAGCCAACCCCCTATACAGTCCTCAGGGTCCCAAACAGAAAGGTAGCGACAATCTGAAGAAAAGTGGGTCAAATACCGGCCAAGTTACCGGCAGCTGAGGAGAAGTTATGATGCAAACTTCAAGATGATGATGGTGATAAATGAGGCAGAGTCTTCAAACAATTGCAAAGCGGCTGTGAAATATGGTGTCATAGAGTGTAATGTACGGAGATGGAAAGCTCAAAAAGATCGCCTAAAAAATGCTTACAATCAGAAAAGCTTTCTGTGGTCCTCAGAGCGGCCAGTTTCAAGAGCTTGACAGGAACATTTGTTTCAGATGTAATTATTTTCTGTATAAAAATTAAATTTGGTGTTCAAAAAGTCTTTTTTCAAACTTGAGTCTTGCAAAAGAGGGGGTCGTCTAACAATCAGGGTCGTCTTGTATTCGGGCCAATACGGTACTAGAGAACCCACATAGAATCAGACCATGCTGACTCGAGAATCCACATGGTATCCGGACAGAACATGCTGATTGTTTACCTCACATGGCACTGGAACGTGCTGTCACCAGTACCCATGTGTTGCCAGAACATACAGTATCTCAGAAAAGTCTCCCACCCTCCTCTCTCAGTGCGTGCCTTCAAGAAATAAAATCCTGGTTCACCTCAAACTTCCTTAAACTAAACAGCAACAAAATTGAGGTAGTCCTCATAGGTTCCAAAGCTTCTCTCAACAAACAACCCTGTTTTACACTCACCATTGACACCTCCACTATTTCCCCTTCCCCTCAGGCAAAGAGTCTGGGTGTCGTCCTTGATTGCACCCTATCATTCAGCACCCACATAAACAACACTATCCGTTCTACCTATTTTCACCTCCGTAACATTAATCGCCTCCATTCATGTCTCACCCCATCCAGTGCTGCTATCCTAGTCCACTTTCTTGTCACCTCTCGCTTCGATTATTGCAACTCTATCCTTTTTGGTCTCCCTCACAAACTCCTCCATAAATTGCAACTGGTCCAGAATGCTACTGCTCGCATTGTCACCGAAACCCCTGTCTACCATCATATCACTCCCGTTCTACACCAACTTCACTGGCTCCCCATGAAACAGCGCATTGATTATAAAATTCTCCTCCACACATTCAAGGCTATCCATAACCTTGCTCCTCCATACCTGTCCCATGACAAGATATAATGAAAACGTTGCAGAAATGAGGGGTGTACTCACTTTTGTGAGATACTGTACATACTGAACTCACATAAGACTAGTACAGGCTGGTTATAGGACCCAGATGATACCTGCTGACTAAATAAGAGACCCCAACACCCACATAAAATAACTTACTGAGCCTAAGAACTTACTGTGTAGGCACACAGTAGAAATCACATGACATTGGAAAATGCAGACTGTATAATAAAAATGGGTACCAAAATAAGCATATAGGACCCATATGGTACCAGACATGTCTCACCGCTGGAAGTCCTTTTCCAGTGAGCTGGAACACTCCCGTCTTCTGGGAGGTCTCCAGGTGGGACTTGAGAGCACTATTCCCCATCCAGTCTGAAGGTCCAAACTGTGTCCGTCACTGCAGCAGTGTCCTGCACATCAACGTCAATCAGTCTAGGCCTTGGGGATGGCGGATGGTGTATTGGTACACCCGCCTGTCTTGTGTGCAGGCACCACGAGATTCCCGCATATGACAGTGTGTGAGCATGTGTGTGAGACAAATAATAATAATAATAATAATAATAAAAGTCAATCAGTCTATGTCAATTACAGCATCGATTTGATAATAAAGTATCAATAGCTCACGTGACACCGCGATCTCAAAGTAATCAAATATTGAACCGAATTTTGTTGTGGACCTCCAGCTGTCAATCTGAGGCTCATCGGTATTCAAGTTGATGTCATGAGCCTGTCGCTAAATAGCTGACTATGACTTTCACCTTTAGTCATTATCAGTAGTCGTAAAAGGCGACGAGAACACGAACTACTTGAGCCTATGGTTCGGTCCACTTTGTCGGATCGGTGTGTAGAGGAAACGGGTGGGGGTGCGGGGGTATGAAGCTAAACGAAAATAAGCAACATCTGTTAGCATGCTGAGCGCTATCAGAATTCCACACTCAGCCAGGCGGTTCACCTACGTCACAGTGACGAAATGCTGCGCTGTTCTCGTAAAACAACTTTGAAACGATTAAAAGATTTACTGTGTGGAAATTTTATTTCATTTTTTTTTTTTAAATTGTGAGAGCCACACACTCGGAGCAATGTCCACGGAAAATCCCCGGATGTGACGTCACTATGCGCGCGCGCAATAAAACGCTTGTTTATGTCAAGTCAAGTTTATTGGTATAGCCCTAAATCACAAGCAGTCTCAAAGGGCTTCACATAGACAAAAAATTGACAGTTATTCTCAAAGCATCCCCTGAACTCGAGCTCCCAAAAGGGCAAGGAAAAACTCCCAAAAACCCTACCAGGGTTTATGCATGTCTTCAAGCAAAAAAAAAAAACTTTACATAGCTCAGTTTTTGCTTTGTACAATCATTAACAACTCACTGATTTATATCAGTATATATTATAATATATATAATATTTTTTCATGTAAAAATATTTGATTACAATGATATGCATGAAAAAGGTCGATGACGTAACTAGATTTACAGTTCAGTGTCCGGCCAGCAGGGGAAGACGTATACGACAAAGTAGTAAAACCTACTATAAGTAAATCGTAAATCTACATTCTAGTTTGTATAGTTCACGCTTGGGGACGCAACACGTTCACTGACTGATCCGTTGATGCATGGAAAGGCAGTTCACCCATTGACTCGTTCGCGAACGGGAAGTCGGGAAAGACAGGATTCGTTCCCTCACTGATCCGTTCTCGCGATGAACCGGAAATGCAAATCACTCATTGATTCGTTCGTTCACTGATTCGTTCGTTGGTGAACGGGAAATGCAATTCACGACTCGTTCGTGAACGGGAAGTTACGTCATTTTCTTCTTCGTTTTGTTTTACGGCGAGGTGGCACCAGCTTCAAAGCGCATTACTGACACTCACTGGTTAAAGTCATATGAACTGAAAAAAGAACGAATCACTTAAGGAAGTGATTCGTTCACTCTCGTTCACTGAAAAGATTCGTTCTTTTGAACGAATCGTTCACTCAGGAGCCACCTAACACCTAACATTGCCGAGCAACTTTCTTCCAGAACTCTTCCCTGCTCTTCCCTCTGCGTTTTTGTGTTTTCGCGCCGCAAGTGAACGTCGGATAAAGCGGACGCGTGCGCTTTTGTTTTCGCCAGCTGTTGGCGGACGGCTCAAAGTGCATTTTCTAATCTATACTCCCCCTCCGCAACTACACACGCACGCGCGTGGGACGTGAGTGTGTGCGAGGGCAAGTATGTGCGCCAGAGGCGAGCAAACAAACATGGACGAGCTGGTGCTGAGACTCGCATTGGTCGCTGTGCTAGCCTCCGGTGCTATCGGTGAGTCTGATGGATGGATGGATGGATGGATGGATGGATGGATGGATGGATTGATTGATTGATTGATTGATTGATTGATTAATTACTGCATTGATCAACGTGGTGCATTTTGTCTGCAAAATGTTTTTTCTAGCACTCTAATGCGGTAAAACTGTAATATATCGTGCTTTGTTGTCTGTCCAACTATTTGTAAAGGCCTTCACACTTATGTTAATTCTCCACCATTCACTTTATTATTAGTGTGAAGGCGAAGGGGCGAAGGCCTTCACACTTATGTTATTCTACACCATTCACTTTATTATTGTGTGAAGGCGATGGCCTTTGCAACGGGATGACCTCGGCATGGATGAACAAGAAGAGTGATGATGTCATGTTGTTGTTGGACTTGTGTGCGTGTGAGGGATGCCGATTGACATTTTTAAAAGCGTCTTGAAATGCTACAAGTAGAAAAGTATTCTTGAGTGCTGGTTTGGGACACAAGTTTTACGATGATACCGGCATGCACACGTATTGCCTTTACAAAAAGTGTAAGAAAACAAGGAGAAACGTATCATTGTCATGGTCAAGGATAGTTGGACTGTTGTTTTTTTCTGCTCCATTGGATTGTTCATAGCTCACCGGCATCATATTGCGGTTCAATTTAAGTGGTTCCAATACACAATACAATGCAAAGTAAAAAGAAACTCGAAACAAAAAAATAATACAATTTGTGAGGATGGCGAATAATTTAATCCCAAAACCACACAAGTTCTATGCTATGTCTGGTGTGAATCGCTTCCTTTAGGTGACGCCACGGCATCTCAATCAAGTTTCTCAAGCAGTGTCACATTTAGTCGGCACCCGAGCAACCAGACGGTGTCTCAGGGCAATGCCGTCCGTCTGGGCTGCGCTGTGGATGGTGTGGAGGAGCCGGATGTGGTTTGGATGAAGGATGGCGCTCGGCTCCTCAGCAGTGACCAAATGTTCATTGCCCTTGGGGAGAAACACTGGGAAACCTTCCACAGGTACCAACTTCCAAAACCAGTTGCTCTCTGTCGTTGGGGCTTGGCTTCTGTTTGGGGGGAGGGACGCTTTGCCATGTTTCTCACCCTCGCCGTGCCGTCCAGCAAATGTGACCGCAGTCCTTTCCCAAATCCGCTTCCAGTTAAGGTTTCCAACTTTGCGTTTCAGTGCGAAATCGGTCCAGCAACAGGATGCGGGTCAGTACTGGTGCGAGGTGGACTTCCGCGGTCAGACATTGTCGTCGGAACGAGCCTGGATCACAGTCGAAGGTGAGGACCAAACTTTGGTTTGGTTTATCCAAAGCCTTGCACTCATAGGCTGCGTGCATCTTTTCCAGGTGTCCCCCACTTTGTTCAAGAGCCTCAGGATGTGGCCACGCTCCCCGGCGAGCCCTTCAACCTGACCTGCGGTGCTGTCGGGCCGCCCGAGCCCGTGGAAGTTCTGTGGTGGCTGGGAGGCGTCCAAGAGGGAGGCGCCACGCCGTCCCCCTCCGTCCTTCGGGTACCGAGTAAGACCTTGCGTATCCTGATGTCACATGGCCTCCCGCGTGAACAAATGAGGAGTTACATGCTCACGTGTCGTGTCATCGGTGCACAGGTGTCAACGACACGCTGAAGTTCTACTGCGAGGCTCGTAATGCCCGGGGGATCTCCGTCTCTAGAACCGGAACAGTCAACATCAAAGGTGAGACTAGCATTAGCGTTAGGCTAACAGCTGATGGGGTGGGGGCATTTAGGAATCAAACTTTTTGTGTGTGTGACAGTGTTGCCGGCAGCTCCCGCCAGACTCAAGGTTGCCAAGATGGTTCAGAGCGATGCCTTGTTGTCATGGGAACCAGGATTCAAAGGTCACTCCGAGTTGTCTGCCTGTGTTGTCCAGGTAATGTGCACACACTCGCAGCTGAGCGAGTGGGGTGTGGTTTCATCAAGCACACACAAACAAAACGGCATAATTCGTCCCCCTTCAGCTCCAACGGTTGGCTCCCGGCCGTGTCGTCTTCCTCGAGTGGTCGGTGGCCGTCCCTCCTCACAGTCACATTCTGACCGATCTGACCCAGCACTCAAACTACAGCGCACGTGTCTCCTGTCTCAACGAGGTGGGGGCGTCACCCTTCTCCCCCTGGACCCACTTCCAAACGCCCGAGTCAGGTGAGCTGTCAATCTGGAGTCATGGCCGCGGCTGCGTCACAACGATGCCCACTTTGTCCTCGCAGTACCCTCCGTGGCCCCTGGGAACTTGACCTTCAAGTTGTCGGAACAGCAACTGAGCCTCAGGTGGGCAGAGCTTCGGGAGGAGGAGCTTCAAGGACTGCTGCTGGCCTACAAGCTGCAATGGATCCTGGGAGGGGAGCGACAGGTGTGATCGTCGCGACCCTTGATGGACACATGAAAGATATTTTTTTTTGCGCTGAATCATCAATTAATCAAGAGATTAAGTAATTATTAAACTTATTGTCCGGTACAGCCCTATTTTTGTGTTAGATTGCCATTCTAGTAGTTTCTAAAATAAAAGTAGATGTTTGCAAATGTCTTATTTTGATCAAACACAAAGATCATCTGTCTGATTTTCTGCAGGACTACAGAAAGCAGAGAAGAACTACTAAAATCTGAGGATTTGGAGAATATCAAGTTAAACGATGGCTTGAAACGATGATTCGATAATTAAAATAGTTGTCAATGAATTCAATTGTTTTTGAGACGTCTACAAACGGTGTGTCCAGGAGCCGCTCCTGTTCAAGGAGCCCAGGGCCAGACTTTCGGGTGGCGGTCGCTTCTTCAACGCGGCCGTCCAGGTGTCGGCCTGCACAGCTGTGGGATGCGGACCCTGGAGCCCGCCCGTTGTGGTCCTGCCCACTTTTGGTGTGTTAGCCGCTAACATGCTAATGACGTGCTCACATCACACTAATGAAGGTGCCTTTGAGCATGCAGACGGCTGGGCAGTGTCCCCAAGCGCCCCCACGGAGCGGAACCACATTTGGGTGGGCGTCCTGTTTGCCCTTCTGGCGCTGACAGTCTTGGCACTGCTTTTTTCCGTCTTTGCTCGGCGACGCGGGAAGGAAACGCAGTTTGGGTACAGAAAGTTGTCAGAATCTAGCAGCTCGTCGATGTGTGTGACACTTTTTTTGTTCCGTCTGCAGTTGGGTTTTCCCCCCCACCGGCACCGACACTACGGTCTCCTTCACGGTCGCTCGCTCCTTCAACCGAAACGCCGGCGACATGCAACTTTCAACATGTGAGTACTACTGTAGTAGTCGTGTTCCAAAACTAGCCTTCATTTTACTGCTGAGTCAAAAATCTAGTTGTCAGGAAGCAGGGAAAAACTTAATTAACCCCGGTATGTATGTATGTATATATACATAGATAGATAGATAGATAGATAGATAGATAGATAGATAGATAGATAGATAGATAGATAGATAGATAGATAGATAGATGGATAGATGGATAGATGGATATCCACACACACACACAAACCGGATTCGGTTGAAGTTGGGAAATTGTAAAATGTAAATAAAAACAAAATACGATTTGAAAATCCTTCTCAACCCATATTCAATTAAATACACTACAAAGACAACATATTTAATGTTCAAAGTGATAAACTTAATTGTTTTTTGCCAAATAATAATTAACTTAGAATTTCATGGCAACAATTAATCCATTCATCGCTAACTAGTCAATGGTGAAATTAATCAGTAATGATTTTTGATATCTTCATTGCTGATTTGAAATACACTTTTCTGCTTCTCAAAAGTTAAGATTTTCTATATTCTAGTAGACGTCAATGAAAACAGACCGATTGTCACGTGACATGCCACTTTTCATTTAGCCACGCCCACTGCAATGTTAGTTGAACGCAGTTGTGTGTTTCTTCTCTAGTGGACAGTCTGGGTATCAGCGAGGAGCTCAACAACAAACTGAACGACGTTCTTATCCCAGAAAGGCTGCTTGTACTCGGCCACATGCTGGGCAAAGGTCACGTGTGTTCGCATCATGTTTTGCCTTGGAATGTTGCTGCCATGTTGACTGACAGCGCCCGCATGCTCTGTGTGTTTAGGCGAGTTTGGCTCGGTGCGCGAGGCCTTCCTGAAGAAAGACGACTGCCAGGTCCAGAAGGTAGCGGTCAAGGTTCTGAAATGTGAGTGTTCTCCGGTGGCCACATGGCCTGCCTTGTAAGGTCACGCGCTAATGATGTCACCCTGTGGGCGTGGCCAGCCGACATCACCGCGTCAGGTGACATCGAGCAGTGCCTGAAGGAGGCGGCCTACATGAAGGACTTCCACCACCCCAACGTCATCCAGCTCATTGGTAAAGCCAGCCTGGTTATGGTACCGAGCACAAGTGGTGTCATGATACCAGAATTTCAGTAGTCTTACCAATACCTGTGATATACATTCAAAAAGAGCAGCAGTGGCATGGAGCCTTCAAGTCACTATAGTCACTATCTATAAAAACAAACAAGCAAGACTTTGGCTTGTTCGAATCTATGATTGTTCCGGTTGCATCCGTCTCGAATGCAAAATATTTCCACACACACCTTTTTGAGCGACCTGGCTTCTCAACAAGCCGCGGGCGTGTTGGACTTCCACTCCAACTTGCTGAAGCCATTGTTATGAAAGACCGAAAGTGTTCTGCTTCTTCAGCGCCACTGACTGCTGCTCCATCCTGCTCATATACGGATACTGCCCTCGTCAGTTTCGGCAAGAGTCGAAACAGCTCGCCGAGTGAAAAGTTAAATATTCGGTAGTTGGTACCACAAAAAGCAGGTATTGACGTATTCTTTGCGTGTTGATACCAAAAGTATTGGGCCTTTTGACACTACCGAACAGCGCTTTCTTTTGACGGGCGCTGTGTTTGGGCCAACAGGAGTGAGTCTGCAGCGGCGTCATGCTCAGCGTTTGCCCGTCCCGATGGTGGTCTTGCCCTTCATGAAGCACGGAGACCTGCACACATTCCTGCTCCTGTCCAGGCTCGGTGACCAGCCCTTTGTACGTGTCCCCAGCCAGCCCCCCACACGGGCCGCTAGCTCCACGCTTTGGCGCTCATCTTCCACTTTGCTTTACTGACGTCCTCACCGCATCACAACTTGAGTTGCAGCTCACAATTTATCACAGCTTCTTTCACCCTCATTGTGAGATGGGCTAGGCTCGACCACGCCCACCGCCTTTCCTCGTGCGCATGACCGTCGCTTGTGCTCGCTTGCCATGTCTTTCCCATCAGGACTTGTCAGCGCACGTGATGGTTCAGTTCATGTTGGACGTGGCGAGGGGGATGGAATACCTGAGCGGTCGCAATATCATCCACAGAGATCTGGCGGCCCGCAACTGCATGTCAGTCCTCCTCAGCGCTCTTGCCTTTGCTTTCCACGTGCCTCTGTCACACAATACGTCCACAGCCGTGAGATGATCGTGGTAACGTCCTTCTGCTCTGCATCAGGCTGGATGAAAATATGGTGGTGTGCGTCGCAGATTTTGGTCTCTCCAAGAAGATCTACTCGGGAGACTATTACCGGCAGGGATCCATCTCCAAGCTCCCCGTCAAGTGGATTGCATTGGAAAGCTTGGCCGACAATGTCTACACCACGCAGAGCGACGTGGTACTGCTACGTTTTATTTTTAGCCCCAGAGCAATCAGTATCGTCAATTGAATGAAATAGTCATTAGAATGGTCGGGATGAAGTCAAACATGATTTCATTGTCTCACGGAGGTGATCGCAACCTGTTTGTGTCACAGTGGGCCTTTGGTGTCACAATGTGGGAAGTGATGACCCGTGGCCAGACGCCATATCCCGGCGTGGAGAACTCCGAAATCTACGAGTACCTGATACGAGGAGAGCGCCTCAAGAAACCTGTCGAGTGCAGACAAGACGTGTGAGTCTGGGATGTATGCGACACCTCAGTTATGGTGTCATGTCAGCAGGGAATATGTCACGTGCCAGCTCATGCAAATGCTACATCAGTGACTGTTAGAGATGTTCCGACTCTAACTTATTGAGCAAGAATCACACAGGAGACAGTACGCCCTTTGAACACTTGCACGTGGAGAATTAATTCTGCAAGTGGAGAATTTGCTCGTTGCTGTAGATACAGCAATGTCCGAACAAAGTCTGCCGTTGCATTCATGCAAGACAGTATTTATTGAGAGAAGAAGGGTGGGGGTGACAATTTACATGTGTGGTGGCCAAGGTGGGGGTGAAACACCTGGCCTCTGATCACATCATAGCGGGGGATGTTTTACGATGTTGAGTAGACAGAACAACTTTGATTGCGTCTTCTACAATTGGTCAATCAGTGCAAAAGATCTTAGCACTTTGTTCTACTACTTTGTTAAGACAGGACAAGCTTAGGTTAATTATTACTGATTACATTCCAACATAATATGATCAACCTAATCTATTCAACCCTAACATATCCCTCCTGTTTATCATATGATGTTGTCAGGAAAAACAAACAAGAAAAAAAACAAAACAAAAAAAAAACGAAACAACAAAAACACAGAAACAGCGTATCATTGCACCCATCACTTGCGAAGCATTTTCGATGGCCAAATCATTAAGTTTCTGTAAAACATGCTCGGCTAAACATCATCTACGCAATCTACGTAGATCAATTTTAGTGTGTGAGTGAAAAACCTGCGGCAAGGTGTTATAATGCAGGAAAAGTCTCACACGGTCCCTCTGCCTTAGGCGACCATAATGTTATCAATAACAACAGTCAAGACAAAAACTGCTTGTGATTGTTCAGTCGTCATAGTCATCACATTTGACATGTCTGATATGTTGTATTTGCACTTGTGCTATGGTAGGAGATAAAAATCTTGGTACAGCAGACTTCAAACACGGGATAACACAGGTTGTAAATAAGCACATCATCACGAGCACAAAAAGCACAGGAGTCCCAAATTTCAACAGCAATTGCCACCAGTTGCCAGAGAATAGCCACGAAAAGAAATCCCATTGATGTGCGACTTTGTCTTTTGACATGGCCTGCTGTAAGTTCTTCAGTGAGTTCATGGCGTCGTTGATGTGCGTGTCATTTTCTCCTGGTATGTATGTGCAACAGGAGGTCCCAATAATGTGGCACACGCCACCTTGCGCTGCAGTCATCAAGTCCAGAACCATCCTGTTTTGTAAGACCATTAGCCTGATAGCCTGAATCTCCCTGTTTTGACCATCATTGACCTGCAGCGAGAGATTCACAAACGATTGGAACCGATAGTTCAGTGTCTCGATGTAGAGTCCTTGTTTTCCAACTCCGATCCAAGGAAAAAGCGCATGAACAACTTTGTCTCCGCCGGACCATATTTTATGGTCGTCTGGCACGTTCGCACCCCAGACAGGGTCATGAGGGTCAAAGGTTGCAACAGCCCTGCGTCGACGTCCAGAAGAGTTGTGTGCTGTTGTCAGCTGATGATGTTGTATCCTGTAGGTGTGGTCTGTCACCCACACTGGAGCACACACTCCTGTCCAGTTGGCGGGCAGCATCGGATAAACCTTATGACCACAAAGCCACCAGCCATTCTGTATGAAGTAGGTCCCGTTTGATGGTGTTGCCATATCGGTGGGAGATCCCTCACCACTTGAAATGGCTCTCTTATCCTGACACTCAGCGGTGATGTCCAAAGCTCCCATCCAGTTTCCTCCTGGAGAGCAGTCGTCGTTGATGCATTTGTGGGTCTCGTTTCCTTGGATGTAACGTGTAGTTCACTCCAGCTGGTCTCTTTGTGTAGGCCACTTGTGGCAATGTTCGTCCTTTAACAGTCACATTGAGATTTGTCCAGAAAAGCTGATCACAGGTACCATCTGCAAGTCCAGGGCGGAAAGGGTCGGCATCACTGACTGTGACAGCACGGTGTTGATATCCGATTCCTCCCATGGATGCCATGCATTTTGCTTCAGTGACATTCATTGCTCTCAAGTCAAGTCAAGTCAAGTTTATTTGTATAGCCCTAAATCACAAGCAGTCTCAAAGGGCTTCACATAGACAATCAATTGACAATAATTCTCAAAGCATCCCCTGATCTTAGGCTCCCAAAAGGGCAAGGAAAAACTCAAAAAACCCCTACAAGGGGAAAAATGAGAAACCTTGAGAAGGGACCACAGATGGAAGGATCCCCCTTTCAGGATCACCAGGCTGCAATGGATGCAAAGAGGGCACATAAAATACATCATATGGAAACCAAAAAGTGGATGCCCAGGCCAAAGCCAAGAGCTGTCGGAGGTGCCTTCGATTGTCCTGGCAGTGTCCTCCAGGAGGGTATTCCACTGCAGTTCCCTCATGGTGAATTGGTCCACGAGAATCTAGATAGCCATCGTCAGCATGGGTGTCACCTAACCACCTCCCCAGCCGGGGAGGGGTGGGGGAGTGGGGTCGGGGAGAGGTTAAAGGCCACATCATAGAAATACGTCTTTAAACGTGTCTTAAATGTTTCTACTGAGGTAGCAGTTCTAATATCCATTGGCAGGGCATTCCAGAGCTCTGGAGCCCGAATGGAAAATGCTCTAGCCCCTGCAGACATTTTCTTGGCCCTCTGTGTCACTAAAAAACTAGCGTTTTGCGAACGAAGGTTACGAGACGGAACATAAGGAACAACTAAGTCGACGAGATATGAAGGCGCTAAGCCATGCAATGATTTATAGGTTAACAAAAGAACTTTGAAGTCACATCTTAAATGGACCGGGAGCCAATGTAAATTGGCTAATATTGGGGTAATGTGATCAAATTTTCTTGTCCGTGAGAGCAGCCTCGCAGCAGCATTTTGCACTAACTGTAGACTTTTGATGCTGGACTTGGGAAGACCAGAGAATAATGCATTACAGTAGTCCAGGCGCGACGTGATAAATGCATGTATAATAATTTCGGCATCACTGGTCGAGAGGATTGGGCGAATCTTAGCAATATTACGAAGGTGAAAAAATGCTATTCTGGTTATATTTTTAATATGCTGTTGAAAGGAGAGCGTTTGGTCAAATATTACCCCGAGATTAGTTACAGTATCACTCTGAGTGATAATACGGCTATCCAGAGTTATAGCGGTTTCCTTAAATAAATGTTGATAACGAGCTGGACCAATTATCAACATCTCAGTTTTATCTGGGTTCAGACGAAGGAAGTTGAGAGACATCCATTGCTTGATCTCTGCAAGGCATGCCTCAAGATTACAACAGTCCCGCGGATCTGTCATTGATAATGGCATATATAATTGGGTGTCATCCGCATAACATTGAAAACTAACATTATATTTACGTATTATGTCCCCAAGCGGAGTCATATAAATATTAAATAGAAGTGGTCCTAGCACCGATCCCTGTGGGACACCACACGTAACTTTATAGAGCTCAGAGGACGCATTGCCATGGACCACTCGGTGCGTCCTGTCTGATAGATACGAACGAAACCAGTCTAGTGCTGACCCCGAAATACCAACACAACCTTTAAGACGCTCTAACAAAATATTGAAGTCAACAGTGTCAAAGGCAGCACTAAGATCTAGTAGTAACAATACCGACGAAGTATTTGAATCCATAGCTAAGAGGAGATCATTAGTCACTTTAGCAAGTGCTGTCTCAGTGGAATGATTAGCTTTAAACCCAGACTGAAAAGATTCATATCGATTATTAGCGACCATGTAATCAACAAGCTGCTGCGCTACTACTTTTTCAAGCAGTTTTGCTATGAATGGGAGATTTGAAACTGGCCTATAGTTACCGAGACAGTCCGGGTCAAGATTTGGTCGCTTAAGTAGCGGTTTAATGATAGCGGTTTTAAAGGCTGTAGGCACTATCCCAGAGGAGATAGACAGATTAATTATATTTAGAACGGACGGTCCTAAGATTTGAAATAATTCTTTAAGTAGTTTGGTTGGAAGCGGGTCAAGTAAACATGTTGTTTGTTTAGCCGCACTAACTAATTGTGTAAGCCTTTCGAGGGACACGCATTCAAAATTTGAAAAGGTTATCGCATGATCATCGGCGCCGGTAATCGGCGGTCCTGACTGAGTGATCGGAATGGTCATCTTGATCTCATCCCTAATGGAGTCAATCTTCCGAGCAAAAAATTTCATGAACTCGTCAGCCGAGTGAAAGGAGCTATCGGGGGTTGGCTGGCGTAGTGTTAGCTTTGCCACCGTATCAAATAGGTATTTAGGATTGTTCTTATTGAGATTAATGACCTGCGAAAAATAACGAGTTTTAGCTAAGATAAGCGCATCTTTATATTTCAGGAGGCTGTCGCGCCATGCCTGATGGAAAACCTCAAGTCTGGTTAAACGCCATTTGCGCTCATGCTTTCTACTTAATTGTTTAAGCGAACGTGTTTCATCTGTGAACCACGGAGTAGGCAGTCTACGGCGAGTTTTTAGACGTAGCGGCGCCACCGAGTCAATGGCATTTAACAATGTAGCATTGAATTCATTCGTAAGATTATCAATAGAGCCGGCATATGAGGGCAATACGGCAGTTGCTGGTCGCAGTAGCTCAGATAGCGCAGTCGCAGTCATGGAGTTAACATTACGGCTGCTGTAATTCTGATTGCTATCTTGTCTTTGACTAAGAACTAAAATTTCTAATTTTATTAAGTAGTGATCAGACAAAACAGTAGTGTATGGCAGTACTGTTATATTAGAGGTTGCCAGTCCTCGGGATAATACCAAATCTAAGGTATTACCATTCTTATGCGTTGCTACCTGTACGGCTTGCGTGAAACCAAACGTATCAATAAGAGTCTGAAACGCCGAAGTAAGTGGCTCAGACGGTATATTCATGTGGACGTTAAAATCGCCCATGATTATTATATTATCCGCGTTATTCTCGCCTCCAAGTGAACTTGCGTGGAGGAAGGAGGGAGTTTGGAACACACATAGCATCCCTCCTGTGTGTGAGCTCTCACACTGAACTTCACATATCGGTACCAAGCGTTGGTTTCGTATGGGTTTCTGGGGTCCCATAACCAGTCCTCGAAATTCTCATCATGTGACCATCTTCTTCCACGAATGACACTGTCCATTGGTCCATTCAGATGAGCCCACAAACCATAGCACACTCCAACCACAGCGCAGCATAGAATCCACCTGGCATATGGAATTCCGTTGCTACTAGGATGACAGAGACACCGGGACATCTCCTCGCCTAGCGGAGTGGGGATCGCTGAATTCTTCACCAACGTTGAGACGTTCCACCCTAAACGATGAAACCCCTTTGAAGTCGGCCTTCCCCACCACTCCGAATGAGGGGTCCAGCACTCTCTGCAACTTGCAGTGGCTGAGGTGAATCCAGCTGGGCCGTTCAGCAATCTTTACTGCAGTGGGGGTAGTCAGCAAGACTTGGAATGGTCCCTCCCACCGCGGGCTGGCCCAGTTCTTTCTTTTGATGACCTTGATGTAGACCCAGTCTCCTGGCTTGATGAGGTTGTCAAACTGTGGGGAAAGAAGACCAGGCGGCAGTAAATTTGCATTTAACACATCTTTCATTTTGAGTGTTCTGATCATGTAATCTGCCAAGGTCTGTTCTTCATCTGCTTTTTGCAAATCTACAGGGAACACAGGTAGTCTATATGGTCTCCCATGTATAATTTCAAAAGGCGTCAGCCCTTCTGAATTGGGGGTGATTCTCATATAGAGTTTCACCAAGTCTAGGCACTCTGGCCAGGCTCTGCCTGTTGATTCTGTTAGGGTTGAATAGATTAGGTTGATCATATTATGTTGGAATGTAATCAGTAATAATTAACCTAAGCTTGTCCTGTCTTAACAAAGTGCTAAGATCCTTTGCACTGATTGACCAATTGTAGAAGACGCAATCAAAGTTGTTCTGTCTACTCAACATCGTAAAACATCCCCCGCTATGATGTGATCAGAGGCCAGGTGTTTCACCTCCACCTTGGCCACCACACATGTAAATTGTCACCCCCACCCTTCTTTTCTCAATAAATACTGTCTTGCATGAATGCAACGGCAGACTTTGTTCGGACATTGCTGTGTCTACAGCAACGAACAAATTCTCCACTTGCAGAATTTGTTCGGACATTGTTGTATCTACAATGATGAACAAGTTCTCCACGTGCAAGTGTTCAAAAGGGCATACTGTCTCGTGTGGTTCTTGCACAATAAGTTAGAGTCGGAACATCTCTAACAGATTCCATGCATTTTTTCAACCTGCTTTTGATAGTAGCGTTTGCTCGTTCAACCAGGCCTGCACTGGATGGGTGCCAAGCACAGTGGTTTTTTAACGTTATCCCAAGGTGTACAGCCATGTTTTGTACAACTTGGTTCACAAAGTGTGGACCATTGTCACTGTAAATGATCTGCGGGATGCCATGAGCCGGAATGACGGTTTTGCAAATGGCTTTTGCCACTGTTAGGGCATCTGCTCGTTTAGATGGAACTATTTCAACCCATTTGAAAAGTGCATCAATCATCACTAGGCAGTATTTGTGAGGTCCACTTTGTGTGAGTTCAATAAAATCCATGTGCATGATTTGGAATGGGTAAGACGGTTTTGGAAAGGAGCCTCTCTTAGGTCTCATGTTTCCTTGTGGATTATGTTTCACACAAACAGGACATGCTTTACAAAAAAATTTTAAGTAAGCATCTAAACCAAAGGTAGTGAATTGTTGATGTATGATGGACCTCATCCCTCCTGTCGACACATGGCAAGGCCCATGTGTCGCAATTGCTGCTGCCTTAAAAAGTGATTTTGGTAAAACGGGTTTGTCATTGATGCGGTGGATATTATCTGTATCCACAACTGCACTTTTTGTCTTCCACATTCGTTTTTCCACCATTGGAGCATTGCCCTGCATGTCTGTCAGTATAGTTTTATCTATGAGTTGCGTGTCCTCTGAATCTATCAAAAAAACTTCATGGCCATGTTTCCCTGCTGCTGCTTCTTTAGCGATTTTGTCTGCAAATCTGTTTCCATTTGAGACTTCATCTGTGCCTGTGGTGTGAGCGGCACATTTACACACAGCAAGTTTATCAGGTAAACCGATGGCCTGCAACAAGTCTTTTAACAAGGAGGCATGGGTAACCGGTTTACCGGTTGATGTGGTCATCCCCCTGCGCTCCCATTGTTTTGCAAAATAGAACAGAGTAGAAAATGCATACTGACTGTCTGTGTATACAGTGACTTCCTTATCTCTTGCTAATTGACAAGCTCTTGTCAGTGCAATCAGCTCAGCAGCCTGCGCTGACCGATTGTATGGAAGCTTCTCTGCTTCAATAATCTGGTTTGGCAACTTCACAATTGCATAACCACTTTGATTGTTCCCTTTCGGATCCTTTGAACATGATCCATCCACAAACCACCTTTCCCCTTTATCAAGTGGAGTGTCACTTAAATCTTGTCTGGGTAGCTGTAGATGTTCTGTAGCATCTAGACAATTATGTGGGGTTCCATCCCCTGGCAACGGGATCAATGTTGCTGGATTTAGGACTGTGCACCTTTTTAATCACAATATGCGGTTGTGACAGAAGTGTAGCAGTGTAAGATAGGTGTCTGGCGGGTGACAAAAAGTTCATTTTGCTTTGCAGTAGCAACACATCTACAGCATGTGGAACCAGCAAGTCCATTTTGTGGAAAAGGACCACATCTGCGGATAGTGTCACTGCAAGCGCTGCTGCGCATACTGCTTGGACACAGTCTGGTAACGATTGAGCCACTGGATCCAATTTTTTTGAATAAAATGCAATTGGTCTTAGTTTACTGCCATGACTCTGCAGCAACACTGAGGTCATAAAACCATTCCTGCAGTCTACCGTTTGCACAAACGTTTTATTGTAGTCTGGTAAGATAAGGGTTGTAGTTTCCATCAAAGCCTGTTTCAGTACTACAAAAGCATCTTCCGCTACTGGTGTCCATATTATTTTTTCTGTCATTGCCATGGGGACTCCATGCACAATATTCAGCAGTGGTTGTGTCTTTTCTGCATAATGTGGGATCCATGCTCTGCAGTAATTGCAGAGCCCCAAAAATGACATCATTTGTTTTTTTGTCTCAGGTTTTGGTGCATTTGCAATGTTTTGTTTTCTGTTTTTTTGTATCTGTCTTCCAGCAGCTGACAACGTGTGACCTAAATAGTTCACTTCCTGTTTGACCCATTGTAGTTTATTTTTGCTTACTTTATTCCCTGTTTTACATAGATAGTTTAACAAAGCTAAGGAGTCTTCCTTGCAAGCAGCTTCAGTTTCCGAGGCTATCAAGAGATCATCTACATAAACTAGAAGTTGGCTTTTGTTTGAAATTTGAAAATCAGCCAAACACGCCATGATAGCTTGAGTGAAAATAGTTGGACTATCAGCAAATCCCTGTGGCAATCTGGTGTACGTATAACTTTGTCCTTTAAAGGTAAACGCAAACCAAAACTGTGAGTCTGGGTGGATTGGCACTGAGAAAAATGCATTGCTAAGATCAATCACTGTGAAAAACTTCTGGTTTGGTTTCAAAGTGTTCAGAAGTGTGTGCGGGTCAGGCACATTAGGTGCTCTTGTTTGTATTGCCTCATTTACTGCTCGTAAATCTTGTATCATTCGCCAATCAATTTTATTGGCCTTTCGGACTGGAAAAATAGGGGTGTTGCAAGGAGAATCTGAGCACTTCCTAATGATCCCTCCTGACAAAAGGTCCTTTATAACAGGGGTAATCCCATTTATTGCCTCCTGTTTTAAAGGATATTGCTTAACTCTTGGACGCCACTCTGATCTTGGTTTGATCTGTACTGGGGGAATGGACTTCAAAAATCCTACATCAGATGGGCCCTTTGTCCATAGCTCTTCAGGAAGCTCAGCCAATTCCCTCTCCTCCATCTCAGTCAGACAAACATTAACTAGTCAGGGAAGCGCATAAGCGCATGCCCTTCCATGAGCCACTTCACACACTGTTTGCTTCCACATGTCACAACTGGTACTGTAGCTCCACCCATCACCTTTGTCCTCATAATCAGTGATAGATTCGGCAAGTTTAATTCGGCAACCCACATCTGCCCAGGTTATACTGTGAGGTTTAAACAATGAAATGTGGGGTACAGCCGACAACTTGTATTTGTCTTTCTGAGGAGCGGGCAGGAGCACAGCAGCAGCTGCAAATGACCTGCGATCCGTGTACAGAGCAGTGATTGTTAAGGTTACTTCTGTGTCACTGAGAAAACTTTCAATATATTCATCTTGTGGATCAGTGGGAATATTCATGGTGACATGTAATTGATTACAAGTCATCTCTGACTCAGGTCGTGACAATTGCTTTCGGGCTTCACTCAGTAAACTGTTTGGTAACTTGGGATTCTGGTCAACAGAGATGTCATACGAACAGCAAATCTGTTCACCTGCTTGTGCAGCGTATAAGTCAACATCTCTCACTCTACATGCTCGCATGCCATCCTTTACTGGAATTATTGCAATTCCCAATCTAGTCATCAGATCTCGACCCAGCAGGTTTATGGGGCATTTTGGGGATAAGACAATCGAGACTGAAGCCATGTTTCCAGTTTCATCATCCCTTACTTCAACTGGATTGGAGATACTCTCCTTGTGTACCTGCCCATCAGCAGATTTCACCCAAATAGTATTTTGGGAGGCCTTTGGATTAGGGACTTTAGTTTTTATTACGGTTTTACACGCCCCGGTATCACACAAAAACTCTACATCACTTCCTCCAATGTTTAAGGTAACATTTGGTTTTTCTTTTAGTGTACTCAAAATGTCCCATGCTGTATGGACATCTACTATTTCTTCCTCTGTAGGAGCATGAAAGATCAAAGGGGGGGAATCTAGTCATTCTGAGAATTTGGCTTTTCCACTGCCCCTTCCTCCACCCTTTGATTGGTCTTGTCTTGCATATCGACACGCTCTTGCAAAATGTCCTCGTCTCCCACAGATCCAACAGTTGTCAGAATCTGATGAGGGTTTATAATTGTATGGTGGCCTTCGACCCTGTTGACCTCTTCCTCTGCCCCGTTGGGAGCCTCGGAAGAAGACCGTTTTATCTTCATCTAGGTCCTCATCATCATCGTCGAGATGAAATACATCAGAACTTTTGCCTCTTCTGATCACTTTTTCAGCATGTCTGGCCCACTGCATGGTTGTTGTAACGCTAGCAGTGTCCACTTCCACCATGTGTTTCCTCACCCAATTGCCAATTTCAGGGCGGAAACCAGTGAGGAGTGCATTTTTAAGCTGTTGCTGATAAGCACTCTCAGCTGCATCATTGAATGGGATGCCACTATGCACCCTAAATTCTTTTTCAAATCTCAAGCGAAAATCATCAGTATCTTCCCCAGGCTTCTGTTTTATTCCTGCTAAATGACCATAATTCGCTCGTCTTTGAAATATAGTTCGCACTCTTTGCACAAGCTCATTCCATTGTGCTGCATACTCCCCTCTCAATTGATTTCCCTCAACAGGATAGGGGAAAGGTCCTTGGTTATTTCTACCTGTATAATTTCCTCTAACCTTGGCCCAGTCTTTTCCCAAAGATGACATTGCAGCTTCTCCTGCCTCATGCCCATTCAGTCTATAGAAATGTATGATTCCAGCCATGTCTTCTGCCCATTTATCTGGGTCTTCTGCAACAGGGGTAACCCCTTCAACTGCTTTTCTTGCCTCTTCCAAAGTCCATGGCCGAAAAACATATGTATGTAGAGGATAGCCTTCCCCTACAATAGGGTTTGGCACCTGTATCATTGGGCACACATCGTCTAAAGTTTGAGAAAATCTAGCAGCATTGGTCATAGTTCTTGTTTGCACAGGACTTCTAATTACGTGACCCTGACCTTTTTTGGTATTGTATGGGGGAGGGTGCAGGTCTGTTAAACTTGGATACAAGTTTTGCCCAGGAGCGGAAAGCTCTTCTTGCCCCTCTGCTTGAGCTGCGGCTGAGACAGCGCGCCTGGGCACTGTAGCCTCATTGTCTTCCGGCCTGACAAACATACTTGCGGCCTCATCACTTTTCACCTTTATATTTTTTGTCTTTCGAATTTGTTCTCTTCTCTCTTGTGAAGCTTTCAATCACACTCTAGCACATTGCAATTCTCCCTCTTTTCTGTCCTTTCCCAGTCCTTTTGTCTTCCTAGCCACACTCTCCTCTAAAACACCAACCACTATTTTCCACATTTCAACTTTCAACTTCCCTTCTACTCCATACTTTTTCTTCCACTTTGGCATGTATCGCATACAATTAAGAAATCTACTCGCCATGTACTTCTCGTCTCCTTCAAGAGCTAGAGATTTACCGTTTTTATTTCCCATCTTAACTTGGTATTTTTAGATTTTTCCAATTTTTTTTTTATTTTATTTTATTTATGTTTATTTTTATTTTATCTTACCATTCACGCTCTCAATCACACAACTTTCATGCAAACAGCTCGGAAAAACAGACCCAAAAAAAAGAATCTACGCCCTTCTTCAATTAAGAAAAAGAAGCTCTGTTTTTTCTTAGCCGGTTCCTTCCTCTGGGGGCTAGAACCTCAGCTGTTTCTTAGCTCGGACAAACCAAACCGTAAACTTCATAGCTTGGACAAACCAAAGCCGTATCTCATAGCTCGGACAAACCAAAGCCGTATCTCATAGCTCGGACAAACCAAAGCCGTATCTCATAGCTCGGACAAACCAAAGCCGTATCTCATAGCTCGGACAAACCAAAGCCGTATCTCATAGCTCGGACAAACCAAAGCCGTATCTCATAGCTCGGACAAACCAAAGCCGTATCTCATAGCTCGGACAAACCAGAGCCGTATCTCATAGCTCGGACAAACCAAAGCCGTATCTTTTTTTTTTTTTTTTTCTTTCAACCCCTTTCACAACAACACAATCACACAATTTTTAGGGCTTTAACTTACTTGTCCCCTGGTTCGTTGCACGGTCGGATTCCGTCAATCCACTGTTGTCCGACGAAGGCAGACAGACCTAAGGTGTTGGCCCAGCGAAGAATTTGCTTGCCAGGTCTTTTCTTTACCAGGTCCTCCTAATGGACGCTGGCTTGTCGACAATGCAGCACGTCGTCCTCCGTCGATCAGCAGTGGGTATGTTGGATCCGGGTCACGGCACCAAAATGTTAGAGATGTTCCGACTCTAACTTATTGAGCAAGAATCACACAGGAGACAGTACGCCCTTTGAACACTTGCACGTGGAGAATTAATTCTGCAAGTGGAGAATTTGCTCGTTGCTGTAGATACAGCAATGTCCGAACAAAGTCTGCCGTTGCATTCATGCAAGACAGTATTTATTGAGAGAAGAAGGGTGGGGGTGACAATTTACATGTGTGGTGGCCAAGGTGGGGGTGAAACACCTGGCCTCTGATCACATCATAGCGGGGGATGTTTTACGATGTTGAGTAGACAGAACAACTTTGATTGCGTCTTCTATAATTGGTCAATCAGTGCAAAAGATCTTAGCACTTTGTTCTACTACTTTGTTAAGACAGGACAAGCTTAGGTTAATTATTACTGATTACATTCCAACATAATATGATCAACCTAATCTATTCAACCCTAACAGTGACTGTCACGTGATATAACGTCACATGATTTGACCTCTCGACATGTGATCTCGGCTATGACGTTATAATAATTATCAAGTTTCTGTGATGTGACATGTCATTTTGACATCTTGCTCTCTTGTGACCTTTCAGGCTCGCCATGACGTAACATTGTCATATCCGCTTAGTGATGTCATGAGATTGTAGCTAGTGTCATAAGTTATGACTCATAACCACCGCAATGTCATGCGACTCATGCATCTTGCACCAATTTCATGTGACCTCTCAGTTACGACGTGATGCACAGCTGTTGGAGTCCAGTCCCCAAATGTCGGCCAACGTTCCAACGTCTGGTGGTCTTGCTGGAGGAGCTGTGGCTTAGTTTTTCGCCTGGCGTCCCGTGCAAGGAGTCCTTACACTACGTCAACGTGGAGGGAGAAGGCAGGGGGCCCAGCGGGGCAGACGGCCCACGAGAGGGCGACGGCCCGCGAGAGGGCGACGGCCCACGAGAGGGCGACGGCTTGAGCGTCCCCTGGAAGCGGGATGCTGAGGACGAGGAGCAGGACTGGCTGATGGTGGCGTCCGGGGCCGCGCTGGCTATCGGAGGCGGCACAGACTACAGGTACATTGTGGACCCCTGTGGAGGTGGGCAGGGGCTAGGTGTGGACAGGCTGGAAGAGGACGACGACACCGTTATTCACGTGTGAACTGACTGGATGGGACTCCAGACACTGAGCAAACACTTGAGTTTTGCACACTTTCTTTGGCACTTTTTAACTTGCTTGTTAATGTGAATGATTGAGACTGATTAAAAACTTTCATTTCTAACAGCTTCATATGCAGGGTTACTGACGTCAAACACAACAAAACCAGGTCTCTAGAACCTTTGGTGAAGACATGAGAGGCTGTTCTTGTGCACCCTGGAACTTTGTGTGAGCCAGACAACCATTTTTGATTGCAAACTGTTAATGGAAAGAAAATGGCAATTATCCATCCATCATGTGAACCGCTTACGGGTGTCCTGGGGCGGTACCCCGCCTATTTCCCCAAGTGTACACCCAGCCAAAAATTCTTGTTGCACTTCTTAATTTATCTGATGTGAGCCAGAATGCTACTTGATGCGTCCTGAACATGGTTATGACTTTGAGACCTAATATGTAAGCTACTGATGCCAACCTGACCGCAGTGCTAAGCTCATCGTTAACGTCAAGTGAAGCCAGCGGTGGCTAAAAGAGGCTGCATTTGAAGGTTGTCGCCACTTTTAAAGAACTGCGAACGTGCGAGCTTTCCATGTTTTAGCTCTCTGTGAGGTTTTTAATATAGCTACACTCTAAAGGCCATCTTAATTGACAAGATTTTCTTTTCAGTTTGCTTTGATTGTGTGTATAAGTTCACAGTCTACTTGTCTCATGCACTGATTTGTTAGCTAGTGGCTAACCAGCCATACAACCTAATCAGAAATGTTTATAGACGGCAAAATAGTTTGCTACTGTGCACAATGCACTCACTCGTTCGATTGGGCAATTTGCAGAGCCAGATGAGATGATGCGACATCAACGTAACTGCCATTTTGTTGTTAGCACTAGTCCTCTGACAGTTACAGACCAGCTTGCGGGGGAAATGGCAGTTGAGGAGAAAACCTGCTTTGTACTAAGAAAGCCCACTTCCTACTAGCCAGGAGGAGGATAACACAAAAGTATCCATGACCAAGCAAGGACACAAGCACCAATTAGCTTTGCGCTAAAAAGTACGGATTAACATTGGACCAAAATAACTAGTTCAGGAAATTGATTGATTGGATCTGCAATTGGCCAGTGTATGATGAGGGGATTAGGTAGATTAAATTATTTAGGGTGAGAAGATTTGGATTTTTTGAGGGGGGGTGGGGTCATTTTATTTGGGTATTTTTTGGGGGGTCATTTGTGTCATATGTTATGTCACAAATGGCATGGTGTCTGTATAGCAATTGCATTTATTGGCCCGAATAACACAAAACAACATATATACAATAACAAAAACATATTTACACACAAAACAACATATATATACAATAACAAAAACATATTTACACCAACAAGAACGTGTACGCTGACATTTTTTAGTTTTATAATGGTACACGAAGTAAAAAAAGACAAAAGAAATACAACCTTCGGTGCAACATTTGAAAAGGAAAAAAAAAAAGGGCTCCTGTTCAGTCCTCCTCTTGCGTTGGCACCATTGCCACAGACAAGTTAGTGCCTGCCGTGCAAGTCAAGCGTGTGTTTTATTTTTACTCTGAAGATAAGTTGGACAGCGCCACCTATGCCCGAAGACTCCTTTTTACAACTATAAACCAGTTAAGTTGTACCACCTTAATTCTGTTCGCTAGAAGTACTGACCTTGTCTTCATAAGGATCATGACCCTGGCGAAAGCATGGGAATTTTTTTTATTCAACTCCTCTGTAAACGTTCATTTTTGTTTCGGCATTGCTTGTAAACACTTGGTGTAGACTGGCCAGCCCACCCTACTTCGCAGCAAAGTGACTAGATTTGAGGAGAAAGGCATGACTTATTTGCGAACGATACAGAAAAACCTGGAATTGAGTAAAATGGCAATTCTATTGACAATGTACTGTACATGTATTATGTTTGAGGCAGTCCAACAAAATCCCGGACGATTTTGAAATCCGCCCAGACATGTTTTTAGGTCTTAAAAGTAGGACATGTCTGGGAGAAAGAGGACATCTGATCACCCTAAATTATTTCAGCCTAAAAGTAACACGCATGATACAGGTGGCCATCTGCATAGATAACAATAGATAGAGCCTTTACTCCCGCGTTGAAGTGGGAGTCTTGCAATGGTATCTTGGTTAAAATCCCAATTACAGATAGCTTGCTTGCATCATAGGTGCGCATCTGATGTTTGTAACAACCCAATCCATGTCAAAATCGATCAAACGTTCAATGGGTTAAAATTAAGAAGCCAAACACTAGCTGTTGTATATCTATGGCCTCTGCAACTAGCTCCCAAGAAGCATGAAGCTAACCCATCCAAGCATTTGCCGCAAGGATTATTTATCCCTATTTTGCAATACTAATGTGTGAGAATGACAGTTCAGAATAGTAAAGTGCTCAAATATGATGTACTTTGTTATTTCCCAATGCTGTGGCTCATGACAAATGAGACAAGATTGCTAATTTGTTATTAAAAAGTACAAAACTCGAGTACAGTTGCTGTATATGTGTTGTGTTACCTCATACCACTGAACTACACGTAGCATGTGAAAAGACAAGCATGTGTTATCATTTTGTGCACATTAACGACTGCTACTCAACTTGGCTGTTGTGTTAGTGGGTATCGTAGATCTTACTTCATACTAGACCGTGGTAATTCTACTACCTCAAATAAAATGTTTCAGTGTAAAACATATTGCCATAATTGTCTCTGTGGACAGGTACGCATGGTAATTGTCTTTTCATCCGTCGTTGTGTAACTACACATCATTGTTGGGTTACTACCAGGGACGTGCGGTCAGAGGATGCAAGGGAGCTGTAGGTACGCCTCCCCTGCCATCATGAAAAGCGGAAAAACTAAATATTTTATTTTAGTCATTTTCCTTTTAATCTCAATAATTTTGTATCATTTTGAACCAAAATCGCTGAATATTTATAGTTATTTTAAATCGAAGACGATTTGACGTCGGAGGAACCAACGTCCTGTCGAGCCTCCTCTGAGGATTGCGTGCGTAATCACGCGGCTGCCTATGTTGACAGGCTATGCAGTGAGACAGAACTGCTCTTTGTCTTTATATAGCTGTTTAAGTGTTCAAACACTGTGGCTATATTAACTAATTTCCGTAGTTACGCTGATTTATATAATATCTTGTGTTTTCTGTCATCTGTCTGTAACGTCGTGTTGCTTTAGATGAACAAAACGGCTTTGTAAAGAGACCTTATGGAGGCTACAAAAAAAAGTTCTCCAGCCTTATGGCAGGGGGTGCTCGTGATCCCGGGATGCTTCATGCGCCTACCTGATCTCCAGTTCACATTTACAGTGAACTGAGGAGCAGTCGTCCATTTGTTCCGTTTTAGATTCGTTTTGTTTTTTCCCGTTTTTACATTTCGTTTTAAAATGGAGGATTACATATCTAAACGGTTTTCAATGATGGATTTTCGGTCGAAGCAAGAGGTCATCAGTAAAGGAAGAGCAACTCCGGAGTTAAAAAGGTTTGATTCAGACAACGGGACTTGGGAACGGAGTGGTACGCACAATCGAAAACAAGTTTGGGATTCCATATGCTTTATTGAGTGTTTTAATGTGTGAAGACTGCTGATATGAGATTTTAATTAAAATAGTTCAAATTAAATAATGAATAAGCCACATTAGAGCAGCGGTCCCCAACCTTTTTTGTGACATGGTTAGGTGCCGGACAAATCCAGTCATGAACCTCACCCCACGTCACTGGCTATAGACCAATTAAGTTGTACCTCCTCAATTCTGTTCGCTAGAAGTACTGACTTTTTTACATAGCAGGGTATAAAATGCACAGATCCCCGCACTTCCCAAGTACAGCAAGTAAACGTAAACAAATTTCAGTTTCATAATTACACTACTAAAGTTACGTTTTGTACGTTAATTACTTCTAACCATTGAAGTACACTAGGACGAAAATAGACTTCCGCCATTTTGCGCCACAAACTAGTGTTATGTCGTCGGTGAGTTACTGCACGTCGTTGTCATAACTAGTTGTACTTGTTACACGTCGTCGTAATTGAACGCACGCGTACCGGTACACGCGTTAAAACCGTCGTTGTATTACCGCTTCGTTGCACAAGCTCAAACGAGTCATTGTTATTACACGTCGTAGTTGAGTTTACTTCAGATCACGTTCGACTCGCGGTCCTAGGTTGCTGTTTAAGTTCTCGCCGCGGTACAAACCCTACCAAATCCGTTTCGGGGCCAACGCGCTGCCGCCGGCTGTCGAACTACAACGGTGACGACGGTCCCGGTGGAACGGCGACGTCTGACCGACGACGAAGGAGAGGCAGGTGGTGGCGGCATGGCATTAAAATGGCGGCCAAGGAGGGTGCGCACTGAGCAGTCACGCGTCGTGACGTAGCAGCACACGGACGGACCTACCGACCGACCGACCGACCGACTGACGTCAGTCTGCTAGCGGTAGGAACAACTAACCAAGGAAGAAAGAAACCTGTCGAAGAGACGTGAACTGAGCGCAAAGGGTGGTTAAGTGGATTGAGGTCACGGTGTCCGCGCGGTAGAAGCTTTTAACCGTGTGGAAGGTAATCAGAGTGACGTCATGAAACGCATGGTCGTGTTTGATGGAGGTTGTGTTTCAGGCCGAGCTAGCATGTTTGGCATGATAGCTTCCTACTATCCTAGCTAGCCAGTTAGCCGATTGTATTCCATTGTTGCATGATGCTTGGATAAAAAGTAGCATATGTATTTATGATAACGTTTAAAGCAACGTGCAAATAAATAATTTAAAATAGAGGTTTTGTTGTCAAGTTAACTTGTTTTGTCTCAAATAATATGTTAGCCATCTTTAGTTAAGTCGCCGTCTGATCTCAAAATAAAGCACATTTCAAATATAGATGATTTCTGCATTAAAAAATAAAAACCAAATAGGTTAGATATATTAAACTATAGTCTGTAGCTATGAATGTAAATGTGACAAGATTGACCAAAATAACAGTTTGTAAAACGCTGAGTCTTGTTTGAATGATATCCTGAAGATTTGGAATATCTGATGATGGGTTCCGGAAAAAATTGCGTTTTCCCTGTGGGGGAACAAAATAGCTTTTTTGGAGATTATTTGTGGCAACACGACCTGAATGAGGCTAACTAGTAGAGAAAATTATCCACTTGTTACGTGTTGGCGTACAATCTAAGAGCTAATATTAGTTTTCAATGGACTGTTGTAATCTTGAGGCGTGCCTCGCGGAGATCAAGCAATGTCTCTCAACGTCTTAACCCAGATAAAACTGAGATGTTGATAATTGGTCTAGCTCGTGATCAACATTTATTTAAGGAAACCACTATAACTATAGATAACCGTACTATCACTCAGAGTGATACTGTAACTAATCTCGGGGTGATATTTGACCAAACGCTCTCCTTTCAAAAGCACATTAAGAATATAACCAGAATTGCGTTTTTTCACCTTCGTAATATTGCAAAGATTCACCCAATCCTCTCGACCGGTGATGCGAAAATTATTATACATGCGTTTATCACGTCGCGCCTGGACTACTGTAATGTATTATTCTCTGGTCTTCCCAAGTCCAGCATCAAAAGTCTACAGTTAGTACAAAATGCTGCTGCAAGGCCACTCTCACGGACAAATAAACTTGACTTGACTCGTCCAGTTGCTATTTGGTCTCTAAATGGAAGAACAGTCTTGTTGGTGTAATGTAACGTGTTCACAATGAATTGTTAGCATGCTAATTCATTACCAGGTTCGCGTTACAGCTTTGTTAGTATGCAATGATGTCATGATTATCATGCGTGGTAAAGTACTTGTTTTCCCCCTCCCCCCAGGATGTTCTTGTGCCCTCTAGTAAGACATAGAAAATGCTAAAGACGTGTGGGATGCGCCCATGGCCTCTAAGGCACCACAGAAAGTGATGGTGTTTGATGATGGCAGGTCGGCCAGCCCTGCAGTTGCGCCTGATGCTGCTTATGTACCTCAACACTTTGCTCAGGCGGGCCAAGGCTCAAATGGAAGTTACAAAGAGGCCACCTTGTCGGGTGAAGCCGACGCGCAGACAGGAACATCCTGCAGTAGACGCGATGCCACCAAACTGTCCAGAGGGGATTTGCTTCCAGCTGAGAGCACTTGCAGAGGCATCCAAGTAACTTTGGACAACAACAACATGTGGAACGAGTTCTTCAGGTGTAAAACTGAAATGATTCTGACGAAGCAAGGCAGCAGGATGTTTCCATATTGCCGCTTTCGCATCTCTGGACTGCAGCCGTCCAAGAAGTATGTTTTGATGATGGACGTTCAGCTGGTAGACCAGAATCGTTACACCTGGACCGGCACCAGCTGGCGAGCGGCCGGGAAGGCGGAACGACACATGACAAATCTTCCGTTTGCCCATCCCGAGTCACCTGCCGCCGGTCAGCTCTGGATGCAGAATCCGGTTTCGTTTTACAAACTGAAGCTGACCAGCAACGCGGCCGACCAGCAAGGCAACGCCCTAGTGCACCCGATGCATCGCTACATTCCGCGTTTGCATGTGGTCCAGACGGAGAAAGCTCCTGAAGATGTTAAGCTGAATGCTTCAAACGTTGCCACGTTCACATTTCAACAGACTGAGTTCATGGCTGTCACCACGTACCACAACTGCCAATTTGCTCAACTCAAAGTCGATTACAACCCGTTTGCTAAAGGACTCAGGGAGGACGGTGTCGGTTCGCTCGGCCCAAAGATGAAATCCAACCAAGATGAAGCTGCAGTATCCGGTCGGCAGCAACCGCTCAAGAAAAGCTTGAAATCTTTGCTTGCAAATCACAAAGCTCGAAGCTTTACGAACACTACAAATTGTGTCCAAGAACCATCCTTGGGGCCTGCACCCCAAGTTGTGAAGAACACTACCTGGTAAGAGCTTCTTCTTTTAAAGATGCTTTTATTCTTTACTGCAACATCACATTGCTTCCTACTCTGAGCTTGAGTTGTCCTTCAAGAAGTCCTCCATGTTGCTAAATGTTTTGGGGAAGTGACCCATTCTGTAAATGAGAATGTATGTCTTGGTGCTTGCCTGATCTGCTCTGTGCTTAGTTGTAGATCAAGTGAATCCTTCTCAAGATGCCGTTTGAACGAGCTGTCTTGGTTCTGACACCATGGTCTTTAGACTTGATTGACAGGCACCAGTGATTGTTTGTTGTCTCCTTACAACCACCTTGTGAGTTGTAAATGAATGACATGCTACTGTTGTTTTCTTTAGCAACAACTCACGACCAGCAGATCAAATAATTGGGGACCTGGGCCGAGAGGCGCAAATTTCTTTAACGAGATGCAGCGTGGACTCCTCAAAGGGACTTGAGCAAAGCAACGCTATTACAAGTGCAGGAAACGCCACAAGCCAAGACATTGATAAAGCCAATAAGCAGTCGGCAGAGTCTTCGAGTGAAGCTCCACCGCAAACAAAGGGCCAGGGACTGGTTGTTTCTGAGCCTGAACGTCAGTCCAAGGTCCAACGGCCTCTTCCTCTGCCAGCCTTGGCGCTGTTCTTGAAAAAACATTCCACTAAGACCAAGGCCGTCAAAAGCAAGTTGGAATCTTCCTTGACCCAACTTCCTGCAGAGGTCCGAAGCGGGACAAGCACCGCTTCTGTTAATCAGAATCCAAACACAACATCTAACGTGAAACCTGACAACCAGGGTTGTAGCCCAAGCGGATCAGACAAGTTGAGTCTGGGAGAAGAACCTTCTCAAGCCATCTGCAGTCTGGCTTCTCCGGAAGCAAAACGATTAAGAACTTGCCATCATGTCCTGGTGCGTTCAGCTTGTGAGCCAGCAAAAGCAGAGTTTACCAAGGTTGAAGAGCCACTTGGAAACCACAAGACTTTGCTTTGTTCATCTCTTCCTACCTCCTCTTTGTCTCCACTGTTGAACCGTGATGCTCCCGACATCCCAAGCATCCCGCCGCTCTTAGTGTCCAAGTCTTCTCATTTTCTTGCTGACTCACCGTGTTCAGCTTTTGGCTTTGAGTCGTTGTCCCCCGTGAGTTCGCCAGTGCCACTGCCTTCTCTCCCTCCCACCTTTGCATTGGAGCTGGACTCAGGGTCTTCCAAGGCTCCTGAGGCTTCATTGTCAAGCAAAGACTGTGACCCGTCTGTCTTTAAGTGGCATACGGTGTTACCTCCTCCTGAACCCTATGTGGAGCCCTCTTTTGAAATGTTCCAGCCCACGGCTCAGAGACTTTCACTGGAGTCCTCCTTGTTGCCTTCCCAAAGTGCAGCCAATGAGCCATCCCCATCTGGTGTCCCGGTCCAGCCCGATCCCCCAGCTGTCCATTCCCTTTCTTTTCAAGAGAGTGAGCAGCCGCTGCCTTTCCCAGGAGAACTGTCTCCCCTTGCACTTCCGCTGACTCTCTCGCCAACGTTTTCCTCCTTGGACGGCGATGCGTTGTCCCCTACGCCTTCTATCGCCGATCTCATGCAGTTTTTCTCGACGGAGGAGCACCTCGCAATGGGCGTGGAGTTTCCCAATCCGGATTCGCTTCTACCTCCCTGTCCGGCTGATGTCTCCGGAGAACCCAACACACCGGCTCCTCCTGAGCATGTCCCGAGAATGGCGTCCCCCAAACAACTGAAGAGCAAAAAGAAGGCTCGACGGCGAAAAGCCGCCATGTCCGATTTGGACCTGAAGACGGACGACTCCGCCTACGCGACCATGAAGCCTAACCTGGAAGAAGTTGAGGAGCAGCTCTTTATCTCTTTCACGTCCAAGGTAGCGAACTCGCACATTCACACAGCCATATTGTGTTTGTCACCATCGTCCTCACCAGGATGATGTCTCATTGAGCACCGTCGAGTGAAGATCTTGTGGGCGCCAAAGTTTCAATGTGCACCAGAGCCAGTCTCCAGATGATGGAATTCACGGCTTTGAACCAAAGCGCTCATTTGAAATGAGTCAGCAGTTGCACGTGTAGAGGCCATCAGAATGCACTTGCTCAAACGTTTACCCCCATTTGTCCATTTCAAATTCTTGTGAAATGACCATTGTCCATTGTTTAGAAGTTGTATTTCGCGAAATGTACTCGATTACTACGATCCCAATGTAGCAAAACATAAACATCAGTGTAAAGCTGTTGATTTTATAGTGTTTTTTTTTTTTTATAGTTTTGACATCGTTATGAACTTAAATTAGGTCGCAAATTTGCAAAATATTCCGTAAACTATGCCTAAGAAGTGTAGTGTAGCAACAATTTATTGTCACTCTTATGTTAGAGGTCATGACCCCAAAATGCTGGCTTTGCAAGTCAGTATTAGATCACCTCTGTGATTTTGGTCCCAGGACGAGTTCCTGGTGTCGTCACTTCAAAGAAAAACAATGCTTTTATGTTTTAGGAGGCTCTCAAGCTTCATATCCCCGAGAGTGACGAGCAAGAAGCAAACAGCCAGCTTGTGCCGTCGCTACCGGACATTGGCCTGCTGCGAGCAACGGAAGATTGCTCCCGCGGTAATCGAACAGCCGTGTCTCCGGATCAACTTTTCTTTTTTGTGCTAAGCGCACCGCTTCCCGTTTTGACTCTTTATCACCAGAGGAGACGATCGCTTTCTATGAGGAAGCTCTTGTCAAAGACCTCAAGATGATGAAGCACCAGCAGATCATCCACCCAGTGCTGCAAGAGGGTCGGAATCATAATTTTCCTCTCTCCTGAAATTTGTTTGTCAATCAGCAGAATTCCAGGACACCTTCAAAACTCACTGTCACCTTCTATAAAAAAACAAAAAAAAAACAATGGGCTTGCTAAAATCTTTTTTCCCTATCTCAGTCGTCATGGTCATGTGTTGTGTTTTTCCTCTTCACCAAAGACTAGCAGTTTTGCCGTCAGGCTAACTAACGTTCATGTTGTGTCATTTGGTCAGTTGGACTGAAGATGAACCTGCTGGACACCAGCCTCTCAATCGACCTGCAGTACTTGGGTGTGCGTCTCCCCATACCACCCCCGGGAGCCAGCGTGGAACCTCTAAGCCAGGCACTGCCGGCGTTGAAGGGTGAGTCACAGAGTTTAAGGATTGGACTCGTCAACATTAGCTTGTCAAACTTGTCGAAGGAAGATGCACTTTTGTTGTCGACTGTTGAAGACAAGCCGAAATGGATGTTTGTCACCATGATGAGGCAGCTCTAAGCAACCATAGCCTTTGTCGATGCTCAGTGTAATTCATTCGTCTTTCTGTATTTTTCTAGGCGCTTCTGGATCGTTTGTGTCCAGGACCGGGAAGACGACAGATGTGACGCAAATTAAAGGTTGGAGGGAAAAGTTCAGTCCTTCGGAATCCTTGGAGACTCCTTCACCTTCCAGGACCGAAGGTGACCCATATACTCTCAATAACGTGCGCTGTCTCGTGTGCGACTCTCGAATATTGCCTTTCATGGAGCTTTGCTCTTAGCAGTGTCAGTCAGCTCAGAGCAGAACCGCAAGAACTTGTCGGCGTTCTGCAGCGACATGCTGGACCAATACCTGGAGAGCGAGGCCAAGCTGATCGACCAGCGCGTGGCCAGCTTCTCTCAGCCACCGCCCAATTCGCTGCCAGTCTACGAGCTTCCCGCCAGCAGCAGCAGCTACGTGCGCACGCTCGGCAGCGTCCTCAAGAAGCAAAGCGCTGCCCCGCCCAGCTTCGACCTCATCACTGGGTTCATCCCACCCTCCAAGAGAGCCAAAGCCCCCCACCTGCAGCTTAAGACCTCCAAGAAAGCTGAAAGGAAGCCCAAGAGTTCCAAACCCCTTTTGACAGACTCCTCCCAGGCCCCAGCTCCCCTCGCAGAGGAGTCTCCAAAATCAAAGGAAACTCCGCCCATAGTCTGCCCTGCACCAGACATGCTCTTCTCTCCCCCCGCTCAGTCCCCTCCTTTTGAGAGGAGGAAGAGGCTCAAACGTAAGCCGGCCCCCCAGCAGTCCGGCGCAGACCATTCAAGTTCCCTTCAACTGCCGCTGACCCGAGGCTTGCTAAGGCAGAAAGACCTGGAGGATGGCGCTGCCTGGGCGGGGCATCCCCGCACCTTCATCACGGAGGAGAGGGCCTCCATATCGCTCACGTCGCTTTTCACCTTAAAGGTAGACAAGGTTGATTTAAAGTTCCCATGTCAGCGCTTGATACGTTTTGCACACACTCCATGTCATTGCCGGCAGGGTTTTGTGACCGACAACCCCACCGCCCCCATCCAGCTGGCACCCCGGCCCGATCCAGCATGCCTCAACGACTTCTGCCGCCTGGGCTGCGTCTGCTCCAGCCTGGCCCGCACGGCCCGGCTGAGCCACTGCGGCCGGCCGCAGTGCATGCTGGGCTGTCGCTGCCTCAAGCAGAAGGTGGTTCTGCTCAAGAACCTGGACGGCTCTGACTCCAGCCCATCAGGCCGCGGCGCCACCAAAAGGAAGAAGAGGAAGAGGATGAAGATGGCCTACAGTAAGTCCGTGTGGCTCTGCATTGCTCACGCCATCCACTGCCGGTTCAGCAAAAGACCTTCAAGTGTGCACACACAAGACATGCGAGTTCATGATGGACTTTTGACTCAATTTTACGCAAGCTGGTCTCAATTAGGCCAACGCGCCACATCATACATAAAGCCGACAACGACGGATGGCTGCCATCTTTCTTCCCCAAATCTGTCGGAGGAGGTTGCAAAAAGTTACAAGCCTGTTTAACTCAGCAGTAGAAAAGAAACCAAAAAAATGTCTGTTGAAAGTCTGGAAAATGTCAAAAGACACCTGCAAGATGGATTTGAACTTGCCGGCGTCAGTCTTTTTCTTTCCCTTCAGTACTCAAGGAAGCCGACAGCGTCTCTCAGCCCGCCGAGCGCATCCGGACGCTATGGAAGAGGGACGACAGCGACGCCCACCTAGAGATGACGCATGTCCCCGAAGCTGTCTCGCTTTCCAAGGTGCTCCTCCATCTTATTTCATTCAGCCAAAAATGAACCTCGAAATTAAGAAACAATTTGCACGATCCAAAAGGCGACACAGGACACCGGCAGCTGTGCCCGAGTGAGACGATTTGTGGGAAAGTGTGGAACAACGCAGCAGGTAAGTGCTGACTGACTCAATGGAGAATTTTAGCCAGCAACCTTCCACTGACTATGCCACCATCGTCCTTCAGAAGCCATTTAGGAAGCCCAAACGGTGCAAGATGAAATATGGCAAAAAACCCGCAACTTTGTATCCAAGTAAGTTCCTCCAGTTTTTGTGTGAATTTTGTGGAAGTGAATAAGAAAGAGGGGGTGTGAGCGTCACGTCCGTCTTGCCAGCTGAGCCGGCAAACCTTGCGGAGGAGTCGAGAGCGTCCAGACGTCTGACCATCCTCACCGAGGGTCGCTGGACGTGCGATGAGGACCGCGACCACGTGCTGAAGATGCTGTGTGAGGCCATGGCCCAGGACCGACTGAAAAAGCCCTTTTGGGCCCGCAAGTACCAGATCAGTCCCATCAGCCAGACGGTGGAGGACAACGGCACCATCCACTACAAAGTTCTCATCAGCAAACAAGATGGCGCTCAGACGGTTAGTGCGCTTGACAGAGTATGTTGTTCAGCTCCAGTCAAGATAAGTCCAAACAAAGTACAATCTTTTCTAAAGGTCAGTGACCTCCACCTTTGCTGTCAAAAACTTTTGTGGTGCCTCATCAAACCCGGCAGGCGCAGGAGGTGGAGCCCATGGAGGCCTGGCAACGTGAGGTCACCGAGGAGGATTTTACAGAGGACTCTCCTCAGGAGCTCAACCAAAGCGACACAGAAAAAGATTTGGCAGAACGAGCTTGGAGCGAGCGGGAGGACAGGAGCCAGATGGGCTTGGCTCTGCCCTTCTTCAACGGCGTCTCAGTCGCCGGCTTCCTGTTGGCCAGCAAGAAGCAAGCGGGTGGCACCGACCCCATCCAGGTGAGCCGTGATGATGTTGACTCTTTTAGAGCTTTTTAGAGCGCTTTCAAAGGCGACTGAGTGATGGATTGGATCGGCTGGCTTGTGTCTCCATGCAGGTGAACGGGAAAAACTATCCTCTGGCCAAGATCCAGTTAGGCGAGATGGGGGCACTCCACCCCGCCAACCGTCTGGCGGCGTATCTGACCGGCCGTGTGGCGGCCGCCAAGAAGCAGACCATTATTCCAACCTTACCTGAGCCCCAGCGGATCTCTTCTCCCCGCCATGGGCTGACGTACCCAACCGCCAAGTCGACTGCCGTCTCCACATCAACTGCTGTCTCCACGTCAACCGCCATCTCCACGTCAAGTACCGTCTCCATGTCAACCACTGTCTCCACGTCAACCGCTGTCTCCACGGCAACCGCAGCGTCCACAGCACTCGTTACTACTACAACCCCGACCACCACGTCACCCGCCATCTCCACGGGTAATGCCGTCTCCACGGGTAATGCCGTCTCCACGGAAACCACCACGTCCATTGCACTCGTCGCTGCCACAGCTGCCTTCAGTGTAGCTGCCATCTCCCCGGCAACTGCCGCTTTTTCGTCAACCGCCGTCTCCATGGCAATTGCCCCCTTCACATCACCTGTTACTACCGCATCTGCCGTCACCACGGCAACCTTGACCTCAAAATCAACTGCTACGCCTGCTGCTGCTGTCACTTACTACTTGGTGCCACCTCCATCACCAGGTGAGCTTAAAGTGAACTGGTTTTCCGGTGTCGAGTAACAATTTCCATTCATTTCCTAACTGAGCAAGCTAATCATTCCTCACAAAAAAGCAGGTTGCGTATGTTTGGAAACAGCACACACATGACTTTTGGGAGTCTTGAATGGTTCCGCTCGCAGGTCCCCACATGCCGACGGCCCGCCCGGCCGTGCCCTCCTCCTCAACAGTCCGGATGATTCTGCGGCAGGTACAGAGTCCGTCGGGCGTTCGCTACTACCGCAGACCGGACGGCAAACTGGTCCAGCTGATCCCAGTCAACCAACTGAGAGCGGAGACAGACAAGACAGGCGAGTCCCCAAAAGGAAAACCCCTCTCCAGTGTCCCAATGCTCAGTGTCGCCACATTTAATATTTCCTGCACAATTGAAAGGCACGTCAGAGCTCAGACTCTCACCCGTAGTCCGCATTTGCTATTTGTGTTGACGCTTGTGAGCGAGTTCCGAATCAAAAAATATGATTGTAAAGGGCGTGCACTTCTCGAGTGCTTTATCGTCATCGCAAATGGTCTGGCGCCATATGAAAAATGAGAACGAGAATCGCGCGCAAAGATCCTTGTTTACAAATCGTGATGAAAGCTGCTCTTGTTGTCCTCAGGTTCCACCCGCGCCTCTGGAGCTTCTCTCATGGCTCCTGTGAGCGGCACGGCTGGTGGCTCAGTGCCGCCAAGCACAAACGCCGGCATCTCGGGCCTCAAGTCGTTCACAGTCAACCGAGTCTCCTTGCCGCTTTTCCTCGATTCCTCGAGTCAGAAGAGCAGCACCGACAGAATTATTCCCGGCACCTCCACAAAGAATATTGCTGCCACCCCTGACCTCATCATTTCGGACGTCTGCAGCGTGCGAGACGAGACAACGCCCACGGCCTTCCTGAATAACCCGGATGTGGCAGAGTCAAAAGTTTCAGGCGTACAGGCTCCTTCATCCAGCTCGCCGGAGCCAGCCAGAGATGTGGCGGACCTGGACGTGGTCTGCATTGTGGATGACGAGGACAATGTCCGAGATCCCGAAGGCCGCGTTATCAACCTGGTGGAATCGTCCAGCGACCGGACGGATCACTCATCCGACTCGAGCGACTGCGAAGGATTCCGCTCTGCTGACAGCGTAAGAAAGCTTGTTTGTGGCATATCAGGACATCCTCCACCTCAGCCTTCCATGTGACGTCCTTGTGCAGAAACTTGCCCACAACGTCTCGGAGCGGCTGCGGCGGCACAGGATGTCGCGCATGTTCAGCAAGTTAAGGAATGAACTCCAGCTAAAGGGCAACGTGTCCGCCGCCACCACCTTGCATGAGGTGAGTGTGGGACATTTTCGGCTGTTGAGGGTCTGGCCCTACTTTTGCCGCTGGTTTTTGTTTGCAGGCCGTTCAGGTGATTGAGAAGCTCCGAGCTACCGAAAAGCGTCTAAGACAGGAGAAGATGGCGCTGACCCAACGGAGGGAGCGTTTAATGGCCAGCCTCCTTCCGCGTGAGTTTCCACCTCTTTTGAAATCGCCCCTCATCCTGTCGGTGACGCAAGAAGCACCCCAGAGAGGACCGTGCCCACAAAGCAGCTTGACAATAAAACTGTGCTTGTCAATCACAGGTGACGGAGGCCGTGACTGCTTCAAGTCGTTGAGGCCAGACAGCCCGGAAGACGACGCCAGCGGGAACAGTTCTGCCAACAAAACAAACTGGTGAGGAGGAGTGTTGGCCTCACAACTCCATTAGATTTTCATTTTCAGTCCATGTTGTGGCGACCGCAAAGAGATGCCATTTGCTTGATTAGAGCCTCAGCATATGATTCGGAGGCGCGCCGCTATGCCTCAAATGCTTTGCCAATGTGTCAAACGAGCAAGGAATGGGGGGAAAAAAACTGAAAGGAACACAATATGATGTTGGAGCAGCTGCAATGTGTGTGTCGATCTGGAGCAAGTCCAAGACTGGCTCCGCGGAGGAGAGAGTCAACATTGCATCATTCTGATCACAGGGCTGATGATGTCACTACGTGCAGTGACTTGAAAACCGGTGCATGTGCTTAAACCCAAACAGCAATGCCAACATCGTTCGCCCCTCGCCTTCCCCTGAGCCCCGTCCCACGTCCCCGCTCTCGTCCGCGACGACCGACTCCGCCGTTGCTGTGGCGCCCGCAGCTTCCGAGCTCCACCCAGCAGCCTCTTTGGGTGACGGGGACGTCGTATTTGATTCCTCCGCTCAGAAGCTTCCACGGGAACAAGCGCCACCCGACCTCGCCTCAGTCGCCCCACCCCTTCCTTCGCCTAAAACCGCAGCGGTCCATCAGCCAAAGGTGGCCCCGCCCGCCGCCTCCCACTTGGAGCTTATGGCGAAGAATCGACCCAGGACGGTGCCCAACATCCTGTCTCGGTGCAAGAGCCTCGCCCCCTCGCCCGGTGTGAGTGGTAAGTAGCTAAGGCGAGTCAGCACCTGAGTCAAAGCGTCACCACAATTCGATTTACACAAGTAGCGACCCAGAGCACTCGGAAGGAGCTGCTGTGGGCCACTGGCCCTGCCCACGCATTCATACCTGACTCGCATTACTCGCACAGCAGCCGTCCATCTCTGCCGGACGTTGTCGCAGTTATGGAACTCGCAAACCACTGTAGGCCACTAGCCCCGCCCACACACTCACACCCAACTCGCATTGCTCGCACGACGGCCGTCGTCCTCGCTGTCCATCTCTGACGGACGTTGTCACAGTTATGGAGCTTGCGCTCTGGCAGTGTCTAGTCCACATGTAGCGTGGTCCAACAATAACGCCAGGGCGACCGCCATAAATAGATGTGAAGACGTCAACACCATCTTGCTTTGTTGCCATCTAAGATTCAATGTTTGCACTTTAGTGGCAGGTGCACTCGATCAGAAAAAATATCACTCAGGTGCACGTCCTGGAAAAAAGCTTGCTCATTTGTTTCTGTTCGCCATAATTGCAGGCGACCTCTGTGGCTTGCAGGCCATCGTGCCCTCTGAGCTTTTATCCATGGTGGGGCCCGCGTTGCCAGGGCAACCATTCCTGACTCTGACCCCGCTGCTGATGGATTACGCCATGCCACTGTCTTCTTCAGCAGCAACAGGTATGTAAACAGTCCTGGCACCCCACACTTATGTTTTTTTTTTCCTTTTAGTAAATAGTTGCTAAAGGGTTCTGAAAGGTCGCGCACTATAACAACCAAAGCGCTAAATTGGCGTGTGCTTTTCATCAGAAGAATGTTGCTTTTTTTTTTTTTTTTTTTTTTTTTTTTGGCCTTATCCATTTTAAATGTCCTTGTTTTGAATGGTTTAAGGTAAAAATGTTATTAAGCTAATTGTTAGTTGCAGCCCTAAAGTTGTCACACTAACATCAAAGCACCGTATTTTTTGCACCGTAAAGCGCACTGGATTATAAAGCGCGCTGTATTATAAAGCGCACCCTCATTGAATTTTTTATTTTAGAAATTATTTCATATATAGGGCGCACCGGATTAAAAGGTGCATAAAATAAAAGCTATACTGCAACAAACTGAGGTTGACTAGGGTTGCGGTATGCATCCACTAGCCAATAACCAATGAACCCTCTGTAAACAATCGCATTTCTCAAACCATCTCCTAAAAAATGATCGGAACTGACTAAATTTTGATCTAACACATTGGTACTGCTTACTTATGTTTCCCTTCCATATCGATCCGTAAATTTACTCGAAACATTAACGGAGCAGCCTATTTTGAAATAAAATAGCCTTGTGCGTATAGCGGCTATTATTATAGCATTAGCCACCCGCAAACTCCCATGAGCTTCAGCTCGTAGACTCCCATGAGTCTCAGCAAAATGTCGTGGCAGCCCCCTGTAAACAATCGCGTTTCTCAAACTATCTCCTATAAAATGATCGGAACTGACTAAAGTTCGATCTAACACATTGGTACTGCTTACTTATGTTTCCCTTCTATATCCATATCCCTTCCACATGAACGGAACAGCCTGCTTTTAAATGAAATAGCCTCGCGGATACAACAGCTATTCAGTGACGCCCTCTGACCACGGTTGCCGTAATGCTGGGAAGCGATGCGACCTTGTAATTTACTAGTCGTACTAAAACGTACTGAAACATTTTGGCAGAGCGCTGTGTACAACCAGTATGGATCAACAAATTCATCAATTGATCCATATATAAGGCGCTCTGCATTATAAGGCGCACTGTGTTTTTTTGAGTAAATTTTGAGTTTTTAAGTGCGCCTAATAATGCGGAAAATACGGTATGTCGTCTCCAGTTGAGGACCTGAACAGCCCCTGGCTGCTGGCTCCTGCAACGCCACCACAACCACTGGCGCCACCAGCTGAGTCTCCGCCCCCCTCATCCTCCGTTGCGACGGTCAGCCCAGTGGTATCGCTGTCAACCTTGGAGCACCAACCTGCCCCCAGGGACGAGACTCCGGGGCTGAACGGCCACACACTGGCCCCTCCCCCACTGCTGCACATGAAGGCAGGTGGTGGGCAGGCGGAGCACCCGCCCCCCGCCGAGGCTCCGGTGTCCCCGGGCAAGGGCGTATCGTGGAGGCCCATGCCCAGGTTGGTCCCGCTGGGGTTGCGGGGAGCGCCGCCTACGTGAGATTGCAAGGATCGGATGATTTGCCCGTTGTCCTAGCAACCGCTCACTGGAACCGGTTTTGTTGGTCCTAATTTTTTTATTTTTATACCTCACAAGTACAGATGTCTGCAACACTAATTTAAATGAAGTCTGACCAAGTGTTTTACCCTTTTTCCCCCTACACTAACTTTATGAGCTTGTCTCATTCCATTCATGCATTTTCTAGAGCGGTTGAGCTGGAGTCAACCCCAGGTGACTTTGGGGTGCATAAGTAAACAATTGACTGGTCGCCTTACAATTTCAGGGCTTGTAGACAATGAACCAGTCGTAGCGAATAAAGATGAAATTGACTGCTTGGTGTCAGTGCACTTCTAGGCAAACGATGCACTGGTCAGTGTCAGGGCATGTATGAAATGGGAACTGGTCCCAGCCAGTTGTAGAGCACACTGGTCGCTTGTCCACATCAGGCTACAACCAATGTCCAGGTATGTACACTGCTAAAAAAAATTGAACAGTTTTTTATCAGGGTATGGCATGACTTCAATTACACTTTTCTGATAAGGTTTTGGTCAGCTACGTGATAGAGGGGGTTGTGAAACACTTTTAGCTGGGTGTTGATGGAATTAACAACAGGTGCACTTGAGGGGCTACAACGAGATGGTCCCCAAACCAGGACTGGTTTCGCAGGTGGAGGCCATTTCAAGTTCCTCCCTATTGATCTTTTTTAACTGTTTTTCCATGAGTGTTGGCTTTAGCTAGAGTCGTTATCACGACTGGGAGCATGAGGCGATTTCGTAACCCTCCTGAAGTTGCACAGATGGTCCAACTCCTCCAGGATGGCACATCCATGCGTGATGTTGCAAGAAGATTTGATGTGTTTCCCAGTACAATCTCTAGAGCATGGAGGAGATTCCAGGAGACAGGCAGTTACTCTAGGAGAGCTGGACAGGGCCGTAGACGGTCCTCATCCCATCAGCAGGACCGATATCTGCTGCTTTGTGCAATGAGGAACAGGTTGAGTACTGCCCGAGCCCTACAGAATGACCTCCAGCAGGCTACTGGTGTGAATGTCCCTGCCCAAACAGAAACAGACTTCACAAGGATGGCCTCAGGGCACGACGTCCTGTAGTGTGCCCTGTGCTAACTACTCAGCACCGTGGAGCTCGATTGGCATTTGCCATAGAACACCACAATTGCCAAGTCCGCCACTGGCGCCCTGTGCTTTTCACAGATGAGAGCAGGTTTACTCTGAGCACCTGTGATAGATGTGAAAGGGCCAGGAGTGCGCTATGATGCCTGCAACATCATTCAGTATGTTAGGATACGAATTTTTAGCTATTGATCTGACTCCAAATTGCGATCAACACTTAACACAAGTTACTATGTCCCAATCCACACACTGGCGCACCTAACAATTTTGCGAGTTCGTTCTGTCAAAGAGAAGACCGGTAGATCAATCAGACCAAATTTACCAATTGTTAATTCCTAACAAAGCGCACTAATACAGGCCTGGGTCCCGGCCGGGTCCCTCACACTAAAACTCGTGCGTTTTTGTGACCACCAAAAGAAGACACATTCTTCCGGGTTGCCCAGTTTTAAAGAAACACAATATGAATATTAAAGCATGCAAAATATTGTGTGATGATTGGTCGATGGCCATCTCCTCCTCGTCGAGGTGTCATCACTGTGGTCAGGGGGTTGGGTTTTTTCCTCTCGAAGCCCAACCACCTGGACGTGGTGTTGTTCTTTGTCCTCGTTCCTCACCGACCTTGAGGTGTTATCGTCCGGTACTCCCCGTCTGGGCCTGTTTTGCAACACTTTGCAGAAAACAAGTTCATGCAGTGTGCCTGCACATTCCTCACCCCCCACCAATCCACACAAGCACTCCAATACTAGATATTATATTGATATGATTATATGTTTCACACAACCTTAAAAAATATGTTTGCAAACTGCTGAAAGCACATTTCCCTTTAAGTATGACCGGTTCAGTGGTGGGTCAGTGATGGTCTGAGGAGGCATTTCCATGGAGGGACGAACAGACCACTACAGGCTAGAGAACGGCAGTCTGACTGCCATAAGGTATAAGTCCTTGCACCCATGGTCAGACCCTACGCTGGTGCAGTAGGTCCTGGGTTCCTCCTGATCCACGACATTCCCAGCCTCATGTGGCAAGAGTATGCAGACAGTATCTGGAGGATGAAGGAATTGACACAATTGAATGGCCCTCACGATCACCTGGTCTAAACCTAATAGGACAACTCTGGGACATAATGTTTCGGTCCATCAGACACCGCCAGGTTGCTCCTCAGACTTTGCAGGAGTCACTGATGCCCTTCGACAGATCTGGGAGGACATCCCACAAGACACCATCCGTCGTCTCATTAGGAGCATGCCGCGACGTTGTCAGGCATGCATACAACAAGCATGTGGGGCCCACACAAGATATTGAAAATAATTTTGAGTTGCAGAAATTGAATTTAGGGAAAATGGATGAGCCTGCCACATCATTTTTTTACTTTGATTTTTGGAGTGTCTATATACTGAGCCCTCTGTAGGCTGAAAACTTTTATTTCCATCAAAAGATGTGGCATCCTTTTGTTCCTGAGACATTAAACTGTCCATATCACTATAGATATCCAACTTTTTTTTTTCACCATTGAAATCTGATGTGTTTTCAAAGTGTTCCTTTAATTTTTTTAAGCAGTGTATAAAAAATTAATATAGTTTACCAGCAGAGTGTGCAGACAAAATGGAGTGGTCTCCAGCAATTATACGGGTATGTGTCGGCAAATGGACCAGTCACCAGTAAATCGACAGAACCATACTGATTAACCTGTTTTTCATTTCTTGAAGATTATCGAATTCATCCAGCTCGCAGTGCCTGCCTCCACCTGTCAGTGGATCACCAGCTTCCTGACCAACAGGAGAAAGCATGTGAGGCTGGGGACCATCACATCAGATACTCGGACCAACAACACTGGCGCTCCCAAGGGGTGCGTCCTCTCCCCACTGCTCTTCTCTCTATATACCAATGATTGCTCCTCAGGCGATTTCTCTGTGAAGCTCCTGAAGTATGCTCTCATTGGACTGATCCGGGATGGTGACAAGACTCCGTACAGACAGGAGGTGGAGCGGGTGGTCCACTGGTGCAGCCAAAACTACCTGGAGCTGAATCCGGTCAAGACCAGGGAGATGACAGTGGACTTCAGGAGAGACCCTTAACCACTTCCACCTCTCACTATCCTCACTAATGCTATTCCCTCCACAGATGCCTTCAAGTTCCTGGGATCCACATTCTCTCGGGACCTGAAATGGACCGGCCACATAGACTCTGCCCGGAAGAAGGCCCAGGAGAGGCTGTACTTTCTGAGACAGCTCAGGAAGTTCAACTTGCCACAGGAGCTGCTGAAGACCTTCTATACTGCCATCATCCAGTCTATCCTCTGCACCTCCATTACTGTCTGATTTGCAACGGACAATCAGGACTGCAGAAAAGATCATCGGGACCAACCTCCCATCTATCCAATACTTGTACCTGTCTAGGACCAGGAAACGTGCAAGTAACATCTCTGCAGACCCTTCTCACCCAGGTCACAGTCTGTTCGAAATACTCCCCTCCGGACGGCGTTACAGAGCGCTGTACGCCAAAACCAGCAGACACAGACACAGCTTCTTCCCCCAGGCTGTCGTTCTGATGAACAAACGCAGCTCATAGTCTCAGAGTCATTGCTGTGCAATAACATCCTGCTCTCAACGCTTTATTTTTGAAATGTCTATATTACGTGTGCTACGTGTCCTCTCTACAGCCTGGTCATCCTGGAAGAGGGACCCTCGTATCTGTGGTCTCTTCTCAAGGTTTCTCATTTCCTCGAGTAGGAGTTTTGAGTTTTTCCTTGCCCTCCTGGGAGTTTAAGCTCAGGGGATATTTGAGAATAATTGTCAATTTTTGCACATATCCTGAATGTTGTTAGTCACCTAAATGTTGAACAGAGGCTGAGATCTACCGGAGTCAAATAACTTGTTTGGCATGCCCAAACATGGCCAATAAACTTCTTGAATCTTGAATTTATTTTCTTAAGTACTCAAATGAGACATCCACATAATTTGTTCGTGTTCTGTAAGAAGAGGGTAAAACATCAACTTCCTTCAGAAAGTATTACTTTGCAAGTGAAGACCGGAAACACTTGTGCCACAAGGTGACTTGACGTGCCGCTACGTCAGCTTTCGAGCCACCGCGGGCCCCCTCTCTTCTTTTCTTCTCTGCAATGTGAAACCGCAGGCGGCGACTCGCACCGGTCCAGACCCACGAAGAAACCTGGGGGGAGGCTTCGGTTCTGCTCTGCTGAGCAAGTTCGGGGTCGCAGCCGTCATGCCGCGTGGAGCTAGCCGCTAGCAGCGAAGCTATGAGCGGTGACGTTGGAGGCGCCATCAGCCGCCGGATCAAGAACCTGCTCAGATCCCCGTCAATCAAACTTCGGGGGCGGGGACGAGGATTACGTCATCAGTTGGGCGACAAGGTGCGTGCCGAGAAAGCGACACTTTTCCGTTTATTAGCGTTGAGCTTAAGCTTACAGCATCTTGTTTCCTGTGCATTAAAAACAAGTGTTTTATGTCGGGTCATATTTTCACATCGTGGTGACCTGCCTGTCTTGCAAGTTCAATTCATTCCGTGACTATTTTCCTCGTGCGCATGGCGGCATACGTCATGTGACTTGAAAATTGACTTCGGATTTGTGGTCATTTCCCACATGGGCCTAAATATGGTCACGTGACATGTCAGTGGAATTATGTGATTTGTAATGTGAAAGTCAAACAGTAAAAATTCGACATTTGGTCACATGACATGTCGTTTGACACTGGGTCACTCAGCATGTGGTAATTTGTCACTAGTTATTTGGCTTGTGGTCACGTGACTTGTATTCATTTAGCACATGGTCATTTAGTAAGCACTAGGGATGGGAATCTTCACCATCAAAGCGATACGATACACATCTCGATACACTGCCAACGATTCGATGGATTCACGATTCATGGAATTGCCAATGATAAGATGCGATACGATTCTCCCATCTTCTGCAATACGGTGCGATACAGTACAAATTAATTTTAAAACAATGCGATCCAGTGCGATATGATACGATGCAACTGCATCTTACGAGTCGTATCGATTTTCCGATGCATATCGGTGAGTCAACCCAACCCTAGGACAGTGTGTATTACTAGGGATGGGAATCTTCACCATCAAAGCGAACTGCATCTTACAGGTCGTATCGATTTTACCAACCATCTTGTTTTGTGTGCATTTCAAAGCGGATGATAACATGCTAACTGTCGACAGTTGTAAATGTCGTTTTACAAACATTTGCGTGTCAAAGCCCCCCTGCAGGTGATTGCGCTCCAGTGACGCTCCTAACTTGTCTGTCAAGTTCTTCAAGTCAAAAATAACACTGAAAAAAAAAAAAAGAATTGCGCCGCAATTTAGCGCCCCCTTCAGCTGCAGACTGGTGCCCATGCTTGCTAAGAAGTTGTGCACAGAAACAAGGGGAAATGTCAGGGAAGGGGTGTGCAGGGGGCAATTTACCTGTGAGGATTTGTGGTCATGAAATATAGGGCAACAAGTCAATCACACCTCAATTTCTTCCCCCAAACGCACGTCATGTTTAATATTATAAATACAGGCCTAATTATTCCTGCACATTTTCTGAATTGTGTCATATGGGTGAAACAATGCTATAATGTCAAATTGGTTTAGTCTCCACTTCACCTCTGAGTGAGTGACAATGTTAAGGGATGAGAAAACTATCGACTGTTGTTCTTGTCGAGTGCCAAATAAATGAGATGGACAGGAAAAGGTCAACGCCATCATTCTTAATTTTTTTCTAAATTATTGCGGTTTTCTGCCAATTTTATGTATGACCTACACACACTGATAACTGTAATGTTTAGAATCGTCCCATTGTCTTTGTGCACTTAATAATAATAATAATAATAATAAATTATATTTATAACGCACTTTATATTCGGAGGAATCTCAAAGTGCTACATGGCAAGTAAAAACAAGAATAAAAAGCAAGGACAAGTATAAAACAACTGGACGACAACCAGGATATAAAAACAGGAATCACAGAAATGCCAAATTAAAGAAGTGAGTTTTAAGTCCGGTTTTGAAAGAGTCAGTGGATTGGGGTGCTCTAAGGTGGTCGGGGAGGGAGTTCCACAGTGTGGGGGCTGCATGGCAGAAGGCCCGGTCGCCCATGGTACGCAGCTTGGTGTTGGGGATATGGAGAAGGTGAGAATTGGATGAGCGGAGGTTTCGGGTGGCAGATTTAGGGGCAAGGAGTTCTTTGAGGTATGGGGGAGCATGTCCGAGGATGCACTGGTGAGTGAGGAGGGCGATCTTATAATTTATTCGGAATTTGATGGGGAGCCAGTGCAGAGAACGGAGGATGGGTGTGATGTGGTCGCTTTTCCGCACCCTCATCAGGATCCTAGCAGCGCAGTTTTGAATGTACTGGAGCCTCTGGAGGCTCTTGCTAGGGATCCCGATGAGGAGTGCGTTACAGTAGTCTAGCCTGGAGGAGACAAAGGCGTGGACAAGTTTCTCAGCATCTGTCAGGGTAAGTGTGGGGCGGAGTTTGGAAATGTTCCTGAGGTGGAAGAAGGAGGTTTTGCAGATGTGTTTTATGTGTGACTCTAGGTTGAGTTGAGAGTCCAGTATCACACCCAGGTCGGTGACAGTGGCTGAGAGGGGGATTGTGTGACCGGCGAATGAGATGCTTGTGATTGGGCAGGTATGGATCTGATGGGAAGTGCCAAATAACATGGCTTGGGTTTTATCGCTGTTGACTTGTAGGAAGCTGAGATTCATCCACGCCTTTATCTCCTCCAGACACAGTGAGAGGATGGATGAGGGATGAGGGTGAGGCTGGGTTGCAGAGGGTGGGGGGTTGAGTTTGAGGTATAGCTGGGTGTCGTCCGCGTAACAGTGATATGAGATGCCGAACTTCCTGATTATATTGCCAAGGGGTAGCATGTAGAAAATGAAGAGGGTAGGACCGAGTACAGATCCCTGGGGGACACCGGAGGTGACTGTGTGTGTGTCTGATTTTTTTCCTCCCAGGGAAACGTACTCGGTTCGGTTCGAGAGGTAGGACTGAAGCCAGGTTAGAGCAGTGCCAGAGAATCCAGTGGAGTGAAGTTGGTTAAGGAGGATGTTGTGGTGGACAGTGTCAAATGCAGCGGACAGATCCAACAAAATGAGGAGTGACGAGGAGCCTGCATCGGCAGCCATGAGAAGGTCGTTGGTGACCCTAACAAGGGCTGTTTCGGTGCTGTGGCCAGAGCGAAAACCGGATTGAAATTTCTCAGCGATGTTATTGCGGGTGAGATGGGCGTGAAGTTGGGCTGCTACCACTTTTTCCAGAACCTTGGAGAGAAATGGGAGGTTTGATATTGGCCTGTAGTTGGCAAGGTTGTCCGGGTCAAGCGAGAGTTTTTTGAGCAGGGGGGTAATAATGGCTGTCTTCAATGCAGGGGGTACAGAGCCAGACTGGAGTGAGAGGTTGATGACATTGGTTATTAGGGGACTGATAGCTGAGATTTGATGTTTAATGAGGGCTGTGGGGAAAGGGTCCAGGGCACATGTGGAGGGTTTCATCTTTTTGATGATGTCCTCTACCTCCGACTGCAAAATAGGGGAGAAACAGCGGAGAGGCTGGACTGACCCAGGTGGAAGGAAGGGGAGTGGAGGTGAAGTGGAGGGGCCAGAAGAGGAGAGGAGCTGGGTGCGAATGTTGTCAACCTTAGCGGTAAAGAAGGTCATGAAGTTATTGCACACTACCTCTGAGGATTCCGTTGGAGTGGTGGGTTGGGGTTTGAGAAAGTGGTTGATGGTTGAAAATAGCTGTTTTGAGTTTCCAGGGGTATTGTTTATGATGTTGGAGTAGAACTGGGCACGTGCAATCCCAAGGGCTTTTGAGTAGGCCTTCTGATGTTCTTTATAGGCCTGTTTGTGCACGGTCAGACCTGAGGCATTGAGACGACGCTCCAGGATGCGTCCAGTTGACTTCATCAGCCGCAGCTCACTGGTGTACCAGGGGGCTGAGCGTGAAAAAGTGACTGTTTTGTTTTTTATGGGGGCGTGGATACCTAGAAGTTTGGCCAAAGAGTTATTGTAATGATCCACTGCCTTGCTGACTGATGGGAAGGTCGCGGAGGAGGAGGAGAGAAACAGGAGGTCCTGTGCTAAAGTGTCTTGGTTGATGTATTTGAAATTTCTGAAAGAGATTTGCCGCTTGGGTTTGGAGAGGGGGCGTGGGAAAGGCAGTTCCATTTGAATAAGTTTGTGGTCAGACACACCAACCTCGTGAACTTGTAGGTTGCTTATGGCCGATGAGGAAATGACAAGGTCAAGTGTATGCCCTTTGTCATGGGTGGGGACATTTACATGTTGAGTGAGGTGTAAACAGTCCAATAGTTGCAACAGGTCAGAGGCAGGGGGGCGGGAGGGGGTGTCGACATGGATGTTAACATCACCTAATATGATTAAATTAGAGGAAGTGGAGGTACAGAGGGTAGTGAGTAGATCGTATAGTTCTGGAATGAAAGCGGAGTTTGGTTTAGGAGGGCGGTAAATAAGTAAAACTGTGACAGGATATGGAGGTTTACATTTGAATGCAAGGGATTCGAATGAGGAGTGATCAGGTAGAGGGAGGGGGGACAGCTTTAGATCAAGACGATGGAATACAGCAAGGCCACCGCCACGGCCAGTGCTGCGGGGTTTAGTTATGTATTTGTAACCAGAGGGACAGGCTTCGTTGAGGAATTGATAGACATCCGGTGGTTGCCAGGTCTCAGTCAGGCACATTATGTCTAAGCCTTTGTCCAGGATGAGGTTGTGAATAAATGATGATTTATGGGTGAGTGCTTGGATGTTGAGATCCATTTTGATTGTGGATGTGGGGCTGCGTTTAGGTAGGGGGCGAAGAAGAGAGAAATCCACTCCACGTCTTCTGTTCCACATGAAGTGCAGTCCACTGTGTGTTGGAGTGAAATTCTGTTCGTTTTGTCCTGGCCACCCCGGGGCTGCTCCGTGTTGAAATCCGTTCCGTGCCAGAGAGATATCCATTCTGTGTTTTCCCGGCAACCCGGTGTCTGTCTTGAGTCGGAGCCCGCTCCGTGTAAGAGTGGACTCCACACCATGTTTTTCAGGCCACCTGGAGTACTGCAGCCCCGCTTGGTTGCTACAATAAGATCCAAGTGTGCCGGGTCTCTGATGACGTGTTGGACATGCGACGGGATATCGGGCGGTGGAGGAGCAGATGGATGGAATACCGTTATGGGCAGGTTGGGAGAAAACAAAGTTACGATGGGTACTTCTGTGGATGTAACGAGGTCTGCGGAGAAGTCCGAGTTCTTTGATGACTGAGACACACCCTGGAATGGTGTGATTACTCAGCTCCAGCAAGCGGGGGATGGAGTAAGTTAATATAGTGCCGGTTGGAGAAAGCTGAACTTGCGTGTTAGCCATTTGCTAGGCTAATGGCTAAAAAATAAATAAATAAAACACTAAAAACACTAAAAATAAACTAATTCTGGTGGAGAATTAAATAAAACACTAAAAACACTAAAAATAAACTAATTCTGGTGGAGAAGCGGCGAACAATCAGTGCCAGCGTCCTCTCCTCAGATTGCTCACCCAGGTGTCACCAATCAAGTCAAGTGATGTGGATCAAAGATCTTTAAAGAGTTTCTTGTTGTGATTACAATAGTGAAGCTTGTGCAATTGAGAAATGCAATTTTCACTTTCTCACGTTCTATTAAAAAACATATGTGAAATGAATTTGTATTTTTTATTTATTTTTTCCTGGGGGGGGGGGGGGGGTCTTGAAGTAGACTCGCTCAGGCCGTAATTCAGTGTAGAAGCACCACTGGCTGAGAGGGAGGGTCTCGTGACTCACGAGCATGCTAACAGATGCTGACATGCTACTCAATTTCCTTTCCACCCACAGGTGACCTTGGAGAAGGTTCTGGGCGTCACGGTGCCTGGAAACCGAGCACTGTCATGTGACCCGAAAAGTGGACTCTTGGCGTATCCCGCCGGGTGAGCGACAAATTGTCGTTGCGATTAAAGCACGAAGTAATATCTTTGTCACCTCCTGGTGGCGTGGCGGCATGACTGCATTTGGGTAATGCTAATGCGCCAAAACCTTTTATATCTGCCAGGAAGCTTTTTTGTGTTCACGATGGGGTCATAGAGTAGTTTTTCACAGATGAAAGCTTGACACCGAGGTCAATTGTCAGGGTCATAGCAATGTGAAATTATTAGAATACTTTTTTGTGAAACATTTTTTTCGATTGTCCTTCTCAAGCTTGAAGGACATACAGACCAGAGCGAGCTGCTTGGTTGATTGAAGACTGTGGGTGAAAAATTTATTTGGAGCAAGTCACATACATCGGGGTGGGGGTGGGTCAGCATCTTAAGTTAGCATGGCTTGTTCTTAAAACTCTCATGACGTCATGATGATGACGCGCACGTTGAGACACAATATGACCATAATCACGTGCATGCAGGTGCGTTGTGGTCCTGCTCCATCCTCGCAAGAACAAACAACGGCACCTCTTCAATGTATCAAGGTAAACTCCTCATGGGCTACGTTTGGCGCTGTTGCTTTGGTGACACGCTGCACGCTGTTTGCAGGAAGACCATCACCACGTTGGCCTTCTCACCTGACGGCAAGCATGTGGTCACTGGCGAGGTGAGTCCTCCCTTGTGTGATCCTGGTAATGTGACTCACAGTGCTTGGCACATCTACATTGAGATAGATCGTATAATTGAGCAACTTGTCATGTGACTTGACGTTAATTTGCCACAATTATTTGACGGCCGGTCGTTTGACTCCCGGCGCCGCGTGTTCCTCAGAGTGGCCACATGCCGGCGGTGCGCGTCTGGGATGTGTCGAAAGGCGTGCAGGTGGCGTCCCTCCAGGAACACAAATACGGTGTGGCCTGCGTGGCCTTCTCGCCCAACATGAAATACATCGTCAGTGTGGGCTACCAACACGACATGATGGTGCACGTGTGGAACTGGAAAGTAAGGTGCTCTTCATCCCGTGACTGCACGTTTGCAGGTACAGGTACCGGTCCCTGAGATAAGTTAATGTTTTGAGAGAGGGTAAAAACGCAGGACTCGGGTTCTCCTTCCTGTAGAAGGATTTACTGTAGTCATGAAAGAAGGTACCAGTTCCGACAGAAGGTATGAGTCGTAAAAGGTGTGTGTGTGTGTCTATGTGTATGTGTATGTATAGAAAGGCATGGTGGTGGCAGCCAACAAGGTGTCGAGTAAGGTGACAGCCGTGTCCTTCTCGCACGACTCATCCTACTTTGTGACAGCGGGCAATCGACACGTCAAGTTCTGGTACCTGGACCACGGCAGGACCTCCAAGGTGATGTTTCTAGTCGTGCGAACCAGGTCTGGCGGGCAACAAGTCCAACGATGCTGCCTCTGCCCGCAGGTGAGCGCCGCCGTGCCGCTGCTGGGCCGTTCGGCGCTGCTGGGAGCCCTAAAGAACAACTTCTTCTGCGACGTGGCATGCGGCCAAGGCCAGCGGGCGTCTTCCACATTCTGCATCAGCACCTCGGGCCTCCTGCTGCAGCTGGACCAGCGCCGCATGCTCCACAAGTGGGTGGAGCTACGCGTGAGTCCACCTTTGTTCTCGCGCGTATGTGCGAACATGCTAATTGCAAACCTCTCTGCTGTTGCTTCTTCTGCTGCTTCCTGGGCAGAGGCTTGACTCCGCCGCTGTAAGTCATAGCATTAGGTGCTAACGTTTGTCTTTTTATTCGTTTTGTTTTTACCCGTGAGGTTTTTACTCGAGGTTGAATTGAGCGTCACATTTTTTGCTTGTCAAGATGTCACTTTTTTCATGCTTTTATTTTTTCAGGTTTTCACTTTCACATATTTTCAGTTCTTTCTTTTGTCATGTTTGGTTGGGTTTGCCCTGCATGTTTGCACTCCTCATGGCTTGTAGGGGGCGGAGTCATCAGTCTCATCGGTGGGCCAGGATAGCCCGGCCCCTGATCGGCTGAGTGCCCTCTCTGTTGTTGGTGTGTCACATGATATCACATGACATCACCTGAAGCGTGTGTGTGTGTGTGTGTGTGTGTGTGTGTGTGTGTGTGTGTGTGTGTGTGTGTGTGTGTGTGTGTGTGTGTGTGTGTGTGTGTGTGTGTGTGTGTGTGTGTGCGTGTGTGTTCGCGTGTGTGTTCGCGTGTGTGTTCGCGCGTGTGTGTATGCGTGTGTGTATGCGTGCGCGTGCCTCGCAGGCATCTCAAGCCACGTGTTTGTGCGTGACGGACGAGCTGATCTTTTGCGGCTGCTCGGACGGCGCGGTCCGCGCTTTCAACCCTCACACACTGCAATTTCTCTGCACACTGCCGCGCCCGCACTTCCTGGGCGCCGACATCGCCACCATGACTGATGCCAGGTAAGAAGATTTACAACAACACAGACAACCCTTGCCTATTTGATATTCATGTGTTGTTTTTGTTATTCTGAACTGAAGCTCGTGGCTGAAAACTGCCCCTCTTTCCTCCAATCTTTAGACTTCCCTAATCTAAGTTATGACTCGCGTGGAAGGCCGTGGAGACTGCACTTGACTTGCCAGATTTTGCAAAAAGTAACATGAAACTTGAAAGTTAATGCTGAACTTTGTCCTCAGTTGTCTGTTCTGCCTTCGTCCCGATGCCCAATACCCGGACACGGTAGCCCTGACCTACGACCCGAGCAGCGGTTGGCTGTCATGCGTGTACAGTGATCACAGCGTGTACGTGTGGGACGTGGGCGACCTCCGAGACCCGCGCCGGGTGGGCAAACTGTACTCGGCACTCTACCACGCCTCCTGCGTGTGGAGCCTCGAGGTCGGTGCAGCCTTCGAGATTCATTGGGGGGGTCCTAGATGATGATCTCCTCTCATCTCGTCCTCAGGTGTTTCCCGAAGATGGTGGTGATACGGGAAACATGGCGCTCCCACCAGGATGCTTCCTGTCGTGCTCGTCGGATAACACCATACGTGTGTGGAATTTAGACACTCGCCACTTCCCCAACAACATCCTCAGCCGCGTATGCACGCACATATATCAATTTGATATTTCAAATAGAAGATATTGTTCTGTGGTCTTTACTGTGGTGTTCCTCAGGGGTCAATCATAGGGCCCCATCCTGTTTGCACTCTTCATGCTTTCAGAGATGTACACACACAGACGCGCAAATAAATCTGACCTCTGACCCCCAGGATCTTCACAAGGTCCTTTACGTGGAGGACAACCCGTCCAGCCTCCTGGACCCAGATAGCGTCTCGCTCGCTGCCATCAGCGAGAAGGGGCAAAGCACTTCAGACGCGCCGCCCGGCGACCAGAGCCGTGCAGGCATTCGGTCGCTGAGGGTCAGCCCCGACGGGCGGCACCTGGCCTCGGGGGACCGCGTGGGCGTCCTTCGGTTGGTGTCCGCCCCCACTCTGGAAACAGAAGGTTGACGCCTTGTCAATGATTGTGCTTGCGTACGTTTCAGGGTACATGACGTGCGCACCATGGAGGAGATCATCAACGTACAAGCTCATGACGGCGAAATTCTGTCCCTCGACTTCTCCCAATGCGACACGGGTGAGGCGTCCTGTGGCATCTTAAGCATGCCCTTTATTGAGCTTTTTCATCAGCAAAAAGGATCCACAGCTAAAATGGGCAGGTCACATGACTTGGTGTGTGTGTGTGTGTGTGTGTGTGTGTGTGTGTGTGTGTGTGTGTGTGTGTGTGCGTGTGCGTGTGCGTGTGCGTGCGCGTGTGCGCGCGCGTGTGCGCGCGCGTGTGCGCGCGCGTGTGCGCGCGCGTGCGTACACCGCTTGTGTCTGTCAGGTGTGCAGTTTCTGGCCACGGCCAGTCGGGATCGCCTGATTCATGTGTTGGACGCGGCATCCGACTACCGTCTAGTCCAGACTCTGGACGAGCACTCGTCGTCCATCACCGCCATCCGCTTTGCAGGTGAGTGAACTGGCAAGGCTCGCCTGAGACGCATAACTTGTGACATAATCACCTCCTTTTCGTTCCCACCTCAGCTAATGAGGGCAAAGTGCGGCTGATCAGCTGCGGCGCCGACAAGAGCGTTTACTTCCGCACAGGCCAGCAGGTGGCGTCACGCCTTCCGAACTGTGCTTATAATGTCACTTCCTGTTAATGATTCTGACCTCTTCCTTCTTGCTCGTTGTCTCAGACGGACGGCGACATGGAGTTTACGCGAACGCATCACGTGGTGAGAAAGAGCACACTGTACGACATGGACGTGGAGGCCACCAGGAAGTATGCTGCCATTGGCTGCCAGGACCGCATCATCAGGTAACTCCGCCTCTCCCGCCTCCCACATGATGATGATGATTATGACTGTGATGCTTGTACAGGATCTTTAACATCAACAACAGCAAGCAGAAGAAAATCTACAAAGGATCTCTGGGAGAAGATGGAACTCTCATCAAGGTGATGAGCGAGTTATCGTGGAGACGGGAGCTCATCAGCATCTTCATCCCTTTGGTCCTCAGGTGCAGATCGACCCGTCAGGTCTCTACATCGCCACTTCCTGTTCGGACAAGAGCATCAACATTTTTGACTTCTACTCTGGCGAATGTGTGGCCACTATGTTTGGACACTCGGGTGAGTCGGGGTACGCGTGCGTGTGTGTGTGTGTTTCACTCACGCACTTTGTATCTTCTGCAGAGGTGGTCACTGGCCTGAAGTTCAGCAGCGACTGCACACGCCTGATCAGCGTGTCAGGTGACAGGTAGGACTCAAACGGCAGCTGTTTGTCACGCACACACTTCTTGTGGGTGCGGCCACAAAGTCTAAGCCTGTGCGTGTGTGCAGCTGTATCTTTGTGTGGCGTCTCAGTCTCGGGCTGACCCTGCGCATGCGTCAGCGTCTGGCTGACCTGAGGCTTCCCGGCCAAGGCCCCGCCTCCTCCCACCAGGCACCGCAGCAGCGTACGGGGAAGCCCGGGGAGGCGAGGCCTCCTGGCGTGGTCGCCATGTCATCGGACAGTGACAAGGAAGAGGAGGAGGAGGAGGAGGAAGCGAGTGCGTGTTGCCACGGTAATGTCGTCAAGCTTTCTCAGCATCTCTAATCTGGGCTCTTTTCCCTCAGCTGAGGCGACACGTGACGACGGCAAGACGTTTTTTAAGGCTCCGCCGGACAGCCGACTGCCTCGCCGCCGCTGGGCAAGGAATTCATGCCATGGTGATGCTAGCCATGTTGCCATGGTGACATCCATGTTGGACCTGAGACAGCTGGACTCGTACTGTTCCAATGGCGGGTTGGCGGTGAGCGTCCGGTATCGTTTTAAACTCCCATCCCAGAATGCCAGCAAGTGACTTCATGCTAAACTCCGCCGCATCCCGATGAAGGCACACCCAATTGACGACATCGCCTCGGAGGCGGGGCTTCACAGAGACAGTCAAAAGCTGGGAAGTCGGCTGAGTCTCCAGGTGAGTCCGTAGCTGTGCGATGCGTAGACAAACGTCAAGTAGTAGCCGCTTTGAGTGCTGAATTGTATACGCCAAATTGGGCACCGCAAAGTCCTGATGAGGACATCTCAGCTGCACTCGTGGAACAAGAACCTGAGGACTAGCGCCTGCTTTCTGGACAACAAACAATCAAGATTACACCCTTCTCTTGGGGCTAGAACCTTCCCTTTTCATTTCACGGGAACCTTGCCTGAAAACCAGAACTTTTTCTTGGGATGAGAAAATACTTCTGTCAGACCTAAAACCGTCACTCAGGGCTCCAGGTGGGTCCGTAGACCTTCTGACCATCCGACCGGTGCCAACAGGTGGAGCACACAGAGGCGCTGGCAAATCCAAAGGCAGACTTCACCATGGTGTCCGATCCAATTGTGGAGAGGGAGCAGCCGGTGCTTTTTCCTGACCAATGGGAGGACAGAGTGAGCCTGAGCGGTGACTTTGAGGTCAAGGGCGCCAATCCTGCAAGTGCACAAGAGGACAAACCCAGTCCGGACAGCGGTTGCTCGCTCAGATTCTCCAGAACCTCCAGTCCTGACGCAGCAGCGGCCAAAGGTGAGACTCAACTCACTTCCAGATGCTTCCTCGATGCCAGGATCCTCAAAGTTAGGAACAAAGGAATCAAGAGGTCCGTTTGTATTTGTCCCACCAGACGGCGAGCCTACGGAGCAGACGGATCGTCTTAGCGACGCTGCCGACTCACTGGACGAGGATGAGGACGCCGGTCCGGTCCCGCAGACTCCAGACCAGGAGACCTTCCTCAAGAAACACTTTGCCACGCTGGCCGACATTGCAGAGGGACCCAGCAGTACCGCGCACAGCTCCAATGAGAGTCTCAGCATGTCATTCAGGTTGCTCAACCAGAACTCTCCTGCCAGGTACCACTAGACCCGTATCGGCAGAATGTTCTGATCCGTCTCTCATATCTTCTCACATTTTTTCTGATTCGGCTCTTCAGCCGAACCATCCCGAAGTCAGACGGTATGGAGACCAAGTCCTACCCGGTGGCGCCTGAGGTTGGGACCCAGGACCCGACCGTGACATGGACTCCCAACCAACCGGGAGATTGTCACCCACAAGAAGTGGAGCAGAACCTCGAGGCCACCACAGGGAGCAAGGACCTTGAGAAGACGGCGAGTGCTCCAGGTAGTTTTCCAGTATTGCACTTGGGCGGAGTTTCATTTGTTCACAAGCAATGCATTGATGTAGGGCTGAACTTTCCACTTGTCGTTTTTGATGGAAATCACAATTTCAGACAATGCGATGGTGTTTACGTCAAAGCTCCGTTACTTGCCACAAGCTACAAGCTGCGCATGTGTCGAGTACGCCCATATTTAACTCTTCGTTGCCCCCCAAAATAAGCTGCACTTCCTTCCTCAGTCCAGGGGGATGTCCGTCCAGCTGCCATGCCACCCTATGGCAGCTGGAAGCAATTACAGCCTGCTGTACAAGTACCATATTTTTCGGACTAAATGTCGCTCCGGAATATAGGTCGCATTAGCCATAAAATGCACAATAACGTGAAAAAAAAAAACATATATAAGTCGCTCCGGAGTATAAGTCGCATTTTGGGGGAAATTTATTCAACAAAATCCAACACCAAGAACAGACATGAACGAGTAACAACAGGCTAAACGATAGGTATGCTAACGTGACATAAATACAAACAAAGAACTGAGAACGGGCCTGACATAACATTCAGAGTTATTCTAATAACTATTACATATATAACACATCTATTCTGTGTCACTCTAATTCATTAAATCCATCAATCATCCTTTATGTCAACAATGCCGGCCAGGTGCGCTTGCACTTCAAAATATTCCACAGGCCCATATAACGATATATAAATGATATATCAAATAACTATCATATAAGCAATAATATCAAACCATCTGTGTCACTCCAAATCATTAAATTAATTGATCAAATGCCTCGTCCTTCGTCAACAACGCCGCGCGTGCGCCCTGATGTCACACGCGTCGTTATTCCACAGCCATAACTATATTGTAGCGTTAATAAAATACAAGCAAAGACGTGGGTTTGGTAAACGGCTCTTTATTTAACAAAACAAGAGTTCAACGAGGCAACAACTACAGAACTGTAACGATAAAAACATATACAAGTTGCTAGACGAAATAAAATATATCAAATAACTATAACATAAATAGTTCACCGCCACACAGCCCCAAGCACGGGCGTTGACTTCCAGGCGTGTGGCGGCGTCGACTTCCATCCCCGGAGGTGGCACTTCCAGCCACGGAGGTGGAAGAGAGCTCCATAGAATAGGACCGAGCATGCGCAAAAGCCATGTCCGAGCCCCATCCACCGTCCCCAGACAGCCACCCGGCCAAGCGCCGGCCCCCGACTTCCATCCACGGAGGTGAAAGAGCTCCGTAGAGTAGGACCAGGCGTGCGTAAAAGCCATGTCCAAGCCCCATCCACCGTCCCCGGACACCCACCCGGCCAAGCACCGGCCCCCGCCTTCCATCCACGGAGGTGAAAGAAAGCTCCGTCGAGTAGGACCGGGCGTGCGTATAAGCCATAATAGTTTTTCAAACCTTCTGTATCACTCCAAATCATTAAATCCTTCAAACTCTTCGTCCTCCGTGTCACTTACAAACAAAGCCGCTAATGATGCCGGTAGTATGTGGGGCCCTTCGTCATCTTTGTCATCCCGTGATCACTTGAAATTCAAATTACAGCGATCCCTTGCTACATCGCGGTTCGTTTATTGCAGTTTCCCCCCCCCCCCCCCCCCCTTTTTTTTTTTTGTTGTTGTTGAAGATTTGTGAACAAAATTCACATATAACTCCTCAGTATAGGTCGCCCCCACCCAAACTAAGAAAAAAGTTGCGACTTATAGTCCGAAAAATACGGTACTATCTCACTTCCTGGTGACGAGCGTTGTGGGTTTTTTTTATTGGCAGGTGGCATGACCCTTCAGCGTCCCACCTCTCTCCCCTCGGCCCCCCGACGCACTTCAGCTGTAGCTCATCTTCCTCAGAACCTCGCTTCCGCCAGCCCCAGGTCGTCTCCTCAGCAGGCAATGGCCGCCATGACGCTGCCCAGAAAGTGTCCCGCTCCGTCAGTGTGCGTGCCGCGCTCTTACATGAACCCCACTGCCAGCTCCGCCGCCAAAATGTCCCGCTCTGCCTCGCTGGGTGACGCCCTCAACCAAGTGGGGGTGATGGCGGGGGCTGCGTCCAGGGCTTGCCAAACACACGCCATGGCCGTTCCTTCTCTTTCTTCGTTACCGAGTTGCCAAGGTAACCAGGCTGTCCCGCTCCCCCTACTGCCTGACAAACCTTCCATCGCGGGCATCAGGACCGCCCCCCCACCTGGGCCCCCACCCGGACCCCCAACTATGCCTGGGGACGACGCAGGTTTGGACACCGCTCATCTTCCTCATCCCTTCATCCTGTCATCTTTCCGTCTGGGCTCGCCTTCATCATCCCTCCTCTTCCTGTCTGTCACCAGCCGGTGAGCCGCTGTCCCCTAACCTCTTTTATCTGTCCTCCCCACACATACACTCACTATTAGCGGGTGTTCACGACCAACCAAGTTGCTATAGCAAAATCAGTGAGGAAGTTACACGAACCCTAAAAGTCATTTTCATTGCCTCAGGAAGACCCACAGCTTTCACAGTGAGTTTCACCTTGAGCTTCTTATTTGCTTCAGACTTTACCTGCAGTGTGATAGCAACATTTCTGAATTGGTGGGGCTTGACAGTTCTTTCCTCTGCCTTGCTCTGTCCTCTCCTCCTCTTGCAGACCCGCCTGTCCATTTGACGTGTTTCTTTTCGCAGACTTGCCTGCCAGCGTTGAGTCCTGCCAAGCGTTGACTGATCAGATGCTTAGCTGCTTCAAGCGAGCCACCCGCCTCTACAGGAAGGTACTCGCCCATCCCCCAACTTCAGCTTGCCGTTCATCTCAGGGCTGCTAAAACGTGGCCTCCTCTTGTGCCCCTGCAGGTGAGTGGCACTTGTGCGGAAGACGAAGACCCTGAGCACATTCAAATGGCCAGTGTCCTGTCTGAAGCCCTCCGGTCCATGAGGGCGGAGCTTCAGTCCTTGCCATTGGCACCGGGCAGCAGCGCACTCGCGGGGACGGCAGACCAGGAAAGGACAGTGGCTCTCCTGGAGGAGTACTCCATCCTGCTTCTGCAAGCTGTTCACAGGAAGCTTGGACCCCTCACACCCCCCTAAACCCAGGTCCATCGCCCCCCACCCCTCCTTTCTCGTTGTTTTCAACATCACTTCCTGTTTACGGGCGAGACTTCTTGTTGATTGTTTAGAGACGACTGCACTTTGAACAAAACTTTGACTGTAAACAATCACTCTCTGTTCTCTGTACCGGTTGAAACAAAATGGATGATTGACACCTGAACAAGGTACACAGGTCACATGACTTATTCAGATATTTAAAATGTTCTTAAATAAATGTTTGCAACAAAGTCTGCAAGTGTTACCGTGGATGCTAGTACATTACCACTTTCCTGCTGAGATGCCATTGTTTTTTGTGTCCTGGCAGAACAGCACGAATATTTGCACGTTAGCATGCCACACCACCAGTGACATGCTAAGGCCTCCCTCATACACTGACTGCGTCTGCACAAATTTGTGCTTCAATTGTTCGTACATGTTAGATGCGCAAATCTGGAATTGATTTATGAAACAATATTCTCAAACTGCAAAACTTGCTCATCAGCTGGTTGAGACAAAAAAAATGGTTTACATTGTTTTCTATCAAAATATTTTTTCAATTACTTTCTGAAATCTATCACGATAAAAACCTCAAGCCTTTCCATTGTCTGTAAATTGTGTGTGTGTGTGTGTGTGTGTGTGTGTGTGTGTGTGTGTGTGTGTGTGTGTGTGTGTGTGTGTGTGTGTGTGTGTGTGTGTGTGTGTGTGTGTGTGTGTTTTTTTTTTTTTCCATCATGATGAGATTGGATGCAGCTGGGCCCGTGCTCTTCTTACCTGTCCGGGAGCAATGCAAGGAAAATTCTGGGGAGTCTTGACACGTGCTTGCTGAGTCATGGACGAGTCGGCGCTGGAGCGTTACTTGGATGACTCCTTTGTTAACGTGAGTGGTTGAGCGGCAGTCACGCTCCGCGGGGAGGCGTCCTTCGCTATATCGCGCTTCACTTATTGCGGCCTCACCGCATGGCTGATGGCTTAACATCGCTAGCTAGTTGAATTGCAATTATTCAGAGTTGCTATCACAAGAGGGAGAATCGAAGTGGTGCGCTTTCAATAGCTTCATTGAACAAAAGAAAAGCATTCTTGGCACACCTGCCGGTAGCCTCAAGTCATTTGCCGATTATCAAGTTAATTCAAGTCAAGCTCAAATATTTGTGACGAAAAGCATATTGTTGGCTACTTTGTGGATTTTTTTCTGCTGTGATCACTGCAAATGATTGATAGTGACGGTGAGTGATTAACGATTTATTCCAATCAATCATTGCAAAATTAAGCCATGATGATGAATCATCATCTACAGCAGTGGGAAGGCCGGGCACACCGTCTCCTTGTGTTTCTTATGCACAAACACATAAAGGACAGGTTCGCGCACAGCCGCGATGGGCAACCATTGCTTGTTCATGCTTGGTAGGCCGATTGAAGACTCTAAATTGTTGCTAGGTATGAGTGCGCGTGCGGATGGTTGTTAGTCTCTGTGTGGCCTGCAATTGGTTGGCAATCGGTTCAGGGTGTCCCCTGCCTCCTGCCCGATGACTGCTGGGATAGGCTCCAGCACGCCTGCGACCCCCGTTGGGACAAAGCGGTTCAGAAAATGGACGGATGGATGGATGGAGGGTTAACTGGTGTGTTTTTTTTCTGGGCAGGACTCTGGCTTCCTGGACGGGGAAAATGGCGGCCTCCCGACCTCGGCCGACCCACTCCCGCCCTCCCCGAAGGCAAGCGGTGAACTGAGCGACGACCTGGACCTCAGCTTCCTACCTGACGAGCTGAGTGCCAGCACACAGGATACCGAAGGTACTGGCTACCTGCACTATTGCACGAGTCACCTGCTGGTCCCCTGTAAGTGTCATGACTATGAAGGCAAAATTATGCACAGTGAAAAATAAAGTATGAATAAAAGTACGGGATGCCTTTAATGCAGGTTTGCGTGCATTTGACAGGAGGCGGTGGGAGTGTCGCTGCGACCTCCCACCACGAAAGTGAAGATGAAGAACGACCTTTTTCGTCATCCTCACGGTTGGCAAACGACAGTGCCGTCTTCTGCCCCATGACCCCCATGACGCCCATGACCCCCATGACTGAGAGGTCAGGGATCGTCCCGCAGCTGCAGTACGTCCAGCTACCATATTGAACGTTGTCTCCATAGTGAGCCTGTTCAGGTTCATGCTCTTGACGTCATTAGTGTACATGGTCATGTTTTCCATCCTGTTCCTGTCCATGATCTTTTTCCTGCACACATTCTTGAAGCTGTTCAGGGTGTCCACATTTCTCTTCCTGTTCCTGCTGCATCTGGGCATCCAGTGCATGCTGTCACGGGTGTATGTGTGCGCAGGAACATCGTCTCCACAGTGAACCTGGGTTGTCCGCTGGACCTCAAGTTCATCGCCCTTCAAGCCCGAAATGCAGAGTACAACCCCAAGGTATCAAGCTCACCCAAGACAACCTCAGGAGATGAAGGCTTGAACTCAACCTTGAGCATGTTTAGCTTGGGACGATTAGCTCAACATATTTAGTTTTGTTAACTTTAGCATGTTGAGATCAGCATTTTCTTTTGGACTCCAGGCTTAGCTCGGCCTCTTTACTTTGAGTATGTTTATTTTAAACATGTTGTGCTCACCAGGTTTAGTATATTTAATCTAGCATGTTTACCATTATTAGAGGTGCATTTTGTGCTTCTAGCGCTTCGCCGCAGTCATCATGAGGATCCGAGAGCCCAGAACCACTGCGCTGATCTTCAGTTCCGGGAAGATGGTCTGCACCGGAGCAAAGAGGTTGGTAGGTCTGCATAGTCAAGCAGGTTTGCCTGGGCCTTCCTGCTCCAGTGTCGTCTTTTTTTTTTTTTTTTTTAATTTATTTAAAAACTGCAATATGAGCGCATGCAGTGAGGAACAGTCCCGACTGGCGGCCAGGAAGTACGCCCGCGTGGTGCAGAAGTTGGGCTTCTCCGCTCGCTTCCTGGAGTTCAAGATACAGAATATGGTGGCTAGCTGCGACGTCTGCTTTCCCATCCGTCTGGAGGGCCTGGTCTTGACCCACCAGCAGTTCAGCAGGTCGCAGCTTCCACGCACTTCCTCTCTGTGCAACGTCCTCGCGCATCCTGTTGCTCTGCATCTTCCCGCTCAGTCTTGTTACTGTTCCTGCTGGTGTTCTTCTTGGTGCTCTTGATTGGGCTCGAGTTCTCCATCCTGTCTCTGCCAATCACTTAATTCCTGCAACATATTCTTTATGATCATTTTCCTGTTTCTGCTTGTGTTCTTCAGCCTATTACTCCTTGCTCACGTAGTTTTTACACAGGATCACAATCTTGATTCTACGCATTTAGTACTTGTTTCGGCACAAGCTCTGAATCTCGTGACTGTCGGTGTGCTCAAGTTTATGGTGATGCTGTACATGTTCCTACTCAGGTTCTCAGTGATGTCGCTGATCATCTATCATTATACTCTACACATTCTTGTTCCTGCTCAGGTTTTGCTATCCTGTTTTCAATTTTATTGTACTTGTCATACTCAGCTTCTCAATCTTGTGACTGTTTATGTACTTTATCCTGTTACTCTACATGTTCCTGCTAGAATTCTGTCCTGTTCCTGTTCTCAACATTACTTTTAATCTTGTTTCAAATGAAGTTCTCAATTGCGTTACTCCCCATGTTCTCAACCTGTTCACCGTTCTTGTTCCTGTTACAGTTTCCCATTGACATTGTTGTTTTAATTGAAGGGCTAACTGGACTGTTCTTGCGGCTGTGCAGTTACGAGCCCGAGTTGTTTCCGGGCCTCATCTACCGGATGGTGAAACCTCGAATCGTTCTGCTCATCTTCGTGTCGGGCAAAGTCGTCCTGACTGGTAGGTGTCGGCCAGTCTGGGTGCCTGCAACATTCAATAGGTTACTTGATCAATCAATGATCTGCCAGTCAATTTGCTTTCCTTGCAGGCGCCAAAGAGCGCAGCGAGATCTACGAAGCCTTCGAGAACATCTACCCCATCTTAAGAGGCTTCCGCAAGCAGTGATGTCACTTCCTGCTCATTTGTAAATATTTGGCAATTAGTTTGTCATGTAGCATCAGAACAAAAAAGTAAAATAAATATAAAAAATCTTATGCCATAGGTGTCAATATGCTAATAAACGTTCTTTCTTAATCACGTTCACACCATTAACGTGTATTTGTCACTCTGGAAGAAAAACAAATCTGTTTACACATTGCCATATTTGTTTACGTTCAGTGGAAACCCCGTCCAGCATTGGCTACGTCATGACATAAACAAAACAGAACCCGGAAGTGCGGCACCGAACGCTTTCGCCATTTTTGCTGGCTGGTCACGACCCAAAAAAGTCACGTCACCATGGACGCCTTACGAGCGTTGACGTCGTGGACTAGTTACGTTAGGTGATATATATATATTTAAAATATGTATTGAGGGGGGGAAAAAAGGTTGGGTAATAAACACGCAAGCATGGCAACGTCAGCGGGGCTGCCGCTTCTCGCTGAATACCCAGCAGACCCTTGTCCTGCTGGCAGGCAGCCGCCTGCGCCTACAGCGCCTACAGCGCCTACAGCGCCGCCTCGCACTCATCAGACCGTCCTAGCCGCCGGCGTCATGGTGGAGTCCGTGGATGACGCAGAGGGTCTTTTCGTGGCGGTAGAGCGGTGCCCGCTGTGCAGCACGTCCCGTAGAAGGCTGACGTGTGCCCGTTGCGTGCAGGCCGGAGACTTCGTGTACTTAGACGGCAGAAACGCGGAGAGGTGAGAGCAACGCGGAACTTTGCACACATATTTGGGAATATACGATTCACCTCCGCACAGTACGCCCGTAAACCGATGGATGTGCGGTGTTTGACGCGACGTCATCCGAAATCCAAACCCCCTCTTTACTTCGGCGTCATTGTCACCCTCCAAAACGACAATAAATGATGGTACAACATTCAAACACCACGGCACGGCGCACCTCGCTCGCATCGGCTCGCGGAATCCGTTGAAACATAGCATTAACAAAACACGACATAATGCCAAGCCACTCGTTTCTTTTCTTAAGGATAACCCCGCACTGAAATGTCGTTTCTCGGGTATTGATTTGAAGTTCGCACATTCGACCCACACCCATTGTTTACGTCCGTGTTGTTGTTTTAGCCGAGTCAGTCGCGTTAGCACTGCAGCTAATTGGAGCTCCATTAGCAGTTAGGCACGTAGAGGTGATGACTTGCTGCTATAGTCTTGCAACGTTCAATTTCCCCACAAACTAATCCCTATGACGTAGAATTCAACATGAATGTCACACTTTGGCTTTGACAGCTTTTTAATACTTTCGGAGTTCCGTGACCATGCACAGAGAGTTGTGAGTTTTGCTTTCGTACTGTTTTTTTCTTTGCTTTTTTGCATATTTTATGTTATTTTGTTTTTAACCGGTGTGTCGTGGATGAATTATACACCACTTATGCTTTTCAAAGTGCTTCAGAATTACATTTGGATTGGATGGGACCCTAACTTTTGGTCTTTGTGTCTCGTGTCCACGCCGCAGGTACGCAGACAAGATGGCAAGGCTCAAGACACTGAAAGACGAGAAGGAGCAGCTGCAGCATCGGTGAGATTTCTTGCGCGTCGACTTGTTTGGGTAGTGATCACAGAATTGCCTATACTCCTCAGGGTCGTCCACGGCATGCGCATGAAGTTGCGGACCGACGAGACGGTGAGTCCGAGTTGGAGGTGACGGCGAGGTTGACTCTAAGCGCTTTGTGACTACGCTATGTTCAGAAGTGGAAAATGATGTGGTGCCACGTGAAGATGGAACAGATCAGCCAGGCGCTGACCTGTGCGCGGCAAGAAGTCAAGATCGGTAAGCGGACGCCTGGCGTCATCTCAAGTCCTCACCCGATTCTTGCGTCATCTCTAGACTTAATTGAGTTCAAGTCAAAAGTCACATCACTGTGTGTCACCATGTGTCCTTACGCGTCACCTTGCTACCCCCATCCCGCAGACAAAGAGCTGCTACTTCACTCCCAGGAGGAGCGTCAGCGCCTTCAGCGCCGCGCCAACCGCCACCAGCAGAAGCAGGAGAAAATCGAGCGGCACAACCGGCGTCTGGCCGAACTGCTGGAGCGACGCAAGCGAGAACTGCGCGAGCGACTCACTCAGCTGGCGGCCACGCGCTGTGAGCACATCGCCGAATTGATGGCGCACATCTTCCCCACGCGGGAAGAGAAGGCCTGCAGCAGGTGAGCCACAACAGAAAAGGCCTACTTTTCCACCAAGATGCAGTAAGCATGCTAACGACACGCCGCCACACCCCGCAGAGACCCCGCCGACGTGGCATCCGATTGCGAGGCAGCATTGACGTCCAGCACAGTGAGCGAGCTGGCGGAGGCGCGCAGGACCACCTACCTGTCGGGCCGCTGGATTTGGGACGACCAGAACGGCGAGACCAGCGTCAGCATCGCAGGGCCCGCCGCCACCCTGCCTAGCAACGGAGACTGTTCTGCCTACTACAGCTGGGTGGACGAGAAAAGCGCCAAGCACGGCCTGGGTTGGTGGTGGTCTGCAAGCGCAGCGCGGTCTGATGTGTCTGTTTACCGGTGCCGCCCGCGGTGTCCCTTTCAGAACTGGACCACATCAACCCGGCCCACACAATCAGCGCCGCTCTGTGCTACGCCACGCAGCTGCTCACCGTGTTGTCGCACATCTTGGACGTGGGACTGCCCAAGAAGCTGTGCAACAGGTGGCGCTGCACCAAAACACGCAATAGCTCGCTCCTGACTCGTGACCTCATCCTCAACTTTTTCTTCCCTTCCTCCTCCAGCGAGTTTTGTGGCGACAACCTGAGTCGCTACCGATTCACGCGCGCACTCAGCAAGCTCAACACCAACACGCTGCACCTGTGCTTTTCACAGGTAATTGTGGCGACTGCGCCAGCTTCTACCGCTTCACATAGTTTAAGGACTCAGTCACATTGTTTTTTTTTGGGGGGGGGCTGGATGTCTGGGTGTGTGCAGCATGTGGACTATGACAAGCTCCACCCACACCACACCCTCCGCAACATCATGTTCCTGGTCTCGGCCGACAATGCCAACCTGGGCAGGTGAGCCGGCGACCATATCACGGTCGTCCCGAGAGTGAGCGCTGAGCACGTCCCCTCCGTTTCAGGACGGGTCCGTTTGAGATGAGCGCCGACCTGGAGGAGTCGATGGAGTTGGTGGAGCCCGAGGCCTCGGGAGCTGCCGAGGAGAGCGGAGATGAGGCCGTCACTGACGACGAGACTGACCTCGGCACTGACTGGGAGACCGTGCCCAGTCCGCGATTCTGCGATATACCATCACAGGTACTCTCCACCTTCTATGCGCAACACGTCAGCCACCATTAGGTACAGTTTCAGCACTTGGATCTGAATCCGATGTCCCGCCCACAGCCGATGGATCTCTCCCAGAGTGCGCTTCAGGTGTCCCAGCCGTCCATCATCACCGGAGGGATGATCTCATCTGCGGCGGCCTCCTTCACATCCTGGGTCCGAACGTACACAGGCCAGCGCTGACCTGTCCACATTTGGCCCTTACAAGATGGATGGAGGGTGGTGTTGTGCAGCAAGTCGCTCCTGACTTGTCCTGGAGGCCGTGCAGTGCCAATGGAATGTTCTTTCTAACCTTTTCCAACCTAGAAGTTCTAGAAGGCAGGCCGAGGAGGGGCTGTGACATCACCGTCACACTCGTTGGCATTTCTTTGGCGGGGTGGCATCGGACTTTGCTGCACTTTTTTCTAACCTTGCGTCTGAAATTTCTAAACGTTGCCCAACGGCTGAAAATACTGCGGGCCATCAACCAATTTATGTGGATGTGGCGAATTGTCATTTCTTTATGGGTTGTTTTTTGGAATTTTGAAGTGGGTGTAAGGGATAGGGGTGTACCGATATCAGATTTAGGTATAAGGTCAAAACCAGCATTATGTTAAGGTATCAGGTTTTCCTGGAGAGTGTCGATACTAGCCACTGATACTTAATCTAAGTCCTCTTCAGCAGTAGTTGGCGCGATACCGCAGCAGTTTGACACATCAGCAAATTGTCTGCATCAGAAAAAAAACTTGTTTGCAATCTTTTCTTAGTGTGTTAAATGACATTTCTAACGTCTGTAGGGAATAGTACTCAACGAGCAAATACTTGCACTGGTATATAAAACATCTCTCATAGAGATGTCCACCTCAATTCGAGCGCATTCGTCCCGTTATAGGAAGTTCACAATCGGGTATCATCACTGTGTTAAGTTGGTGGTCAAGGACACGTGTAGTAATGTTAACAAAAGATTTCTACTTATTTAAGCAGAAAATATTTCACGTGTTTTTCCCCCCCAACGTCTTGCTTTGGCTTTGTAATGCTTTGACAAAGTTCACCAGACCTGAGACTTGTACTGGCATGTGCTTCGGGTCCACAAAGAAGCCAGTGTGTAAAAGAAGGGCAGCGTCCCGAAGAGCCTCGATGCTTCGGCTGCGTCTCACTACGTTACATCAGCCAAGCAGCTGACGGCAAGAGCCAGCCTATTGATTGATGCCCATTGGAATGGAAAAGTGACTTTATTTGACCGCAGACTTTCATAGTCATCATGGATGAATATTTGCTGTCACTATGGAATGTTCTTTTTTAATAAAGAACTTTTTTGTTTTTTATTCTTCACTTTACATCATCCCAGCCTCAATACGAGTGATAGTCAAAAATTGAAATAACTTAGTCATCGTTTTGAACAGTATATTACAGTGTTTTGTACTATAGTGTAGTGTAGTTAGTCGATTGATAGTGTAGGAGTAAATAGTAATAGCACAATAGAGTAATTTAGTGCTAGTGTGATGTAGTACGGTATTGTCATAGTATAGTAGGCAGTGCAGTAATAGCATAGTAAATACTAGTGGTGTAGCCACTATCACGCTTTAACTAGTTGTAGTCTATTACTACAGTAGTTGGGCACAATGTCCTACCTCACAGCAAGAGAGTTGTAACTTAGTGATAGGAAACGGTGGTAGTTTAGCAGCCATACCAGTTATAAAATGTAAACGAGTAGATTAGCAGATTAGGATGTTAGCTATGTTTGGTATGTGCAGAAACTGCATCAGAAGCCTAGTGGGTCACATGATCTGTAATCTGCACACAAATATCACTTTGATGCACACTCACGTGACACAGGTGCATTGTGGGACATGTAGATGCCGTCCAAATGGTTGCCATGAAGTTTTGTGCAGCTTCTGTGGTTCTGATTCTGCTCATTGGCCAGTCAGAAGTCTTTGGTCTGCTTCCCACCTGGGAGCGGGACCGCTCCTTCAGGACACAGGACTCAACTGTGCCCCCTGAACTGCCCGTCATCTGGACTGAGCTGCTGGGCTTGAGACAGCTGGTGCTCAGTCTACAGGCGGCGGTGGTGGACCAACGTCAGTCCCTCAGGACCTCCGAGAGCCGCATGAGGGATGGACAGGAGGTGGTGGAGAAGCAGAGACAACAGCTGGATGCCATGCACATCCAGATGGATGTGGACCGGATGCTAGTCCTCAGTCTACAGGCAGCTTCGGTGGACCAGCACAACGCCCTCCGGACTATTGAGACCCGCCTAAGGGACAGTGAGGAGGTGGCAGAGAAGCAGAGACAGGTTTTGGACTCACTGCAAGTCCAGGTGGAGGCAGACAAGAAGATGCTGAGCGAAATCAATGCTGATCTTAAAAAGAGGGAAGAGCACAGGCAAGGTAAGTCCACTTAGACGATTCCAGTGAACATTTAGACCACGTGAGGCCACTCAGACCGCGTGAGTCCTGTTATTCCATGCAGGCCCACCAAGAACATGTACCTCTAACTTCACTTAGATCCTGTGCTGTGGATGATCTAAATGGGACAGGCTAAACCTAAGCACGTGGTCTGGTTGAGACTGCCCCCTTACACGTTTTTCAGTGTCCAGACTTTCTTTAGTTCTGAAACATCAAGTTTGTGAAATGTTGACCACTGCTCCAAACACCTCTCCTCAAAAAACAAGCTAGTGAATAGGGGCTCTTAGGAAGTCCTGTATCCCCGAGTGCCCACGCAGTTTCTATCGGGGGTTCCCGTTGTCACTGATATGGACAACCCCTTGAGCAGCCAGCAACAGCTAGTAGGAAGCCCAATGTAGGCGTTCTCATTCATATGGACCAGTGTCCATCTGTCTTTGTATTGCTTGCCTCTCTTGCACAATCTCACGGTCCAGGTGAGATAATTGACGGTAACAAATGTTTGATTGTGTGGTTCTCAGAGGAAGTGTCAAGGCTGCAGTCCAGAGTGAATGTCAGTGAAGGTTCTGTGGAGGACTTGAAGAGGAAGACAACAGGTGAGTCAAATCCTTTGTCTGACCGACATCCGACAACTGGTGTCTAACCACGACAATGACATCCACTGACTTGTTGCAAACCATGACAAATATTACCCAGCCCTGGCGGGTGACCTTCCCTTCCTGAGGATGAGGCTGAGGGCCAGCGAGAGCGCCTTAGACCAGCTCAAAAGGAAGAGCTCAGGTTAGGTTGTAAAAGTTCAGAGATCAAGGCAGCCAATTGGAGCCAGCCAATTGGAGCCAGCCTCACAAATCACATAACATCAATTTACGGTGTCCTTACAGTTCTGGCATCTCGACTTTGCCTGGTGGAAAATCTGAGGAAGAGGAGCTCAGGTGAACATCCCTTCCTGGGTCCTGTTCCCTGTTACAGGTTGAGTAGAACCTTAGGCTCAAAATTGTTTTCTTCTTTCCAGTAGCGGACACTGAAGTCCAAGTCCATCAGAACTCCAGCCAGGGTCAGACGACGGCCTTAATTTCAGAAAAAGACGACCAACGGCAGGAGACAAAGTCCCGTGCGGAAACCGGTTAGACTCCTGATTTTAGTTTGACAAACTTTGACATCAGTCTCTCATAGTCTTGCTGACCACGTTCTGTAAAGACGATGTTAGTCTGCTTGGATTGCTCCAATGTCCACTTGCAGTGGCACAGGTGTCAAACTTTGGTCCCGGAGGGCCATTTTAGATGTTTCCCCTCCTCCAACACACCTGATTCAAATGATCACAATTGTTATCAGGCTCCAGCAGAGCTTACTGGTGAGGGGATCATTAGAATCAGGTGTGAGCAGAATTTGACACCTGTGACTTATCCCATAATACACAAGCTTCCCATGACAATCGGAGTACAGTTGCACAATGTGAGTCTACTGAAATAAACCACAAGGCCACCTTGACCATGTAGGCCTATTTACTTCCCTACTTACTACTCCCCACTAAGGTCTGAGGTCTTCATGTTGGCATCAACTTGCTGTTTTACAGATTCATCGAATATACACCAAAACATGAGTGTTTTCCATGCTCAACTACTGCACCTCAAGGGCAAAATGATGACAGGTGAACAACACCTACAGGACATTAGAGGTAACTATGCTTTGGAAGTCCTTTGCAGGTTTGGCCTCTGGGGGTCTAGAATGTGAAGATCTGGACTCCACAGTTCTTATCTTCTGGAAGTTTAGACTCTGGAGGCCCAGACTGGGGAATTTTAGATTCTGAGGGAATGGACTACAAGTTGAAACTGTGGAGGTGTTAAGTCTGTAGGCCTTGACTTGGCGATGGGTCAAGAGGTTTTGACTCTGCAAGTCTGTAGTTTGAAGGCTAGACTCTGGGGGTCTCGATGCTCTGGAGGGCTTGTTTGTCTGGGGTCAAAACTCTGGTTTCACGCGTTGTTTGCTTTCAGCTGCCGTAGTGAACACGCTGAATGACACAGCGACACAAAGAGAAAGTAAGCACACAATCACTTTGTGCACCCGCGTGTGTGTGTGTGTGTGTGTGTGTGTGTGTGTGTGTGTGTGTGTGTGTGTGTGTGTGTGTGTGTGTGTGTGTGTGTGTGTGTGTGTGTGCGTGTGTGCGTGTGTGTTTGTCACTGAGATGGTTCTGGTCTGCAGGGTTGGAGGTGCAAATTAATGTGGTGAAAAATCATGTGAAAGACCTGTGGACAGAAATATCAGGTAAGGTTCATAAAGGTCCTGGAAAGAGAACCTCAGTCAACTGTCTACAGTTGACTGAGGTTCTCTAGAGGCCTGTACTCTGAAGGTCTTGAGTCTACAGGCCTCAAGTCTGGAGATTAGAAACTCCAAGATACTGCAAGCAGTTCTGGTCAGGGTCTCTATGTTGACATTAACTTTTCAGTCAAATCAGGTCAACTTTCCAACATGGAAGCGCAACTGGCTAACGGCTGCAACAACACCGCAGGTATACTAACACTATTTGCATGTTAGCATGCTAATATGCAAGCTAATAGCTGATTGGATGCCACGTCCCACTTGAAGCTCTTGAAGGCAACGTGAAGATGGCTGAAGCTCATGTGGAGAAGCTGAAGGTTCTCAGCTCAGGTTAGTCATACTCTTCATATAATAATTAAAAAGAGTACTGGTAAAAGTATGGTCCCCCGTGGGACCCCACATGAAGTTAAATGTCACTCAAGTTGTTATTCTGTTCTCCTATCACTCATGTTGTTCTTATGTTGACAATTTGTGTGTAGCGTTGGAGGTTCGTCTCAACGTCAGTGAGAGACTTCTTGAAGAACTCAAGACTGAATGCACAGGTGTTTGTGCGTGCGTGTGTGTGTGTGCGTGCGTGCGCACGTGCGCTAATGTGTTGTCACTATCATGTTTTTATGTCAGTACTTTTGTTCTCATGTTACTGTGTGACTATTGTGTTGTTGATTTTACGTGTGCAGCATTGGATGGGCGAATGAATGTCAGTGAGAAATTTCAGGAACAACTCAAGACCGAAAGCAGAGGTGTGTGTGTGTGGGGGGGGGGGCGGTCCTGTATAAGTGTAACAAGTGTTTAACTGACGTAAGGCGAGTTGTTGATGGTCACGGAAAGACTGAAACTCACAGAAGCTCAAGTGGGGGATCTGTGGATGAAGAATACAGGTGATGAAAGCATGTGAATTTGCATGCATCATCATCATCATTCTCATCACTACTGTTGTTACATCCTTCAGCTGAGACAACACGAGTTTCCAACGTAGAGTCACGATTGACTGACAGCATCCACAACACTGCAGGTAATGTGGCTCTCATGTCATTTCATCTCATATCATCTCATTTCGTTCTCATGCTGTCATCTCGCCATGTGTAGCCGTGGAGTTCCGACTGAACATCACTGAAAAAGTTCTTGAAGAACTCAAGACTGAGTGCACAGGTTTGTATGACAATGTGAGGAACTTGCATGGCACGTCATTATGATTGTTGCTGTTCTAATGTTATTCAGCTCGGACAACGCACCTTTCTAACGTGGAGTTTCAACTGACGCACAACACTGAAGGTAACCCTCATGTTGATCTCAGGTCACTTATTTTCTTTTCATAAGACAGTCATCTTAATAATTGCGCTCTCATATTCTCATGTTACTCATTTTGTTCCGTCAGTGTTGCTGAGAAGGTTAAACATGAGCGGCCAGAAGATGAACGACTTGAAGGAGACAACTGAAGGTCACACAGGCACAGTGTGTTAATGTTTGTGTGTGTACTTGCGTTTCTCAAGTTGATGACGTCCCCGCAGATTTGATGTTACGCTTGCACGTTTTGGAGCAGCATGGCAGACAGACATCAGGTTGTAGAGTTGTGTGCTTGGTTGATTGTGCATGACGATGATGTTATTATCGATGGCATTGATGATCGTCGGCAGGTGAGACCAAGGTGGCCTTTGCCGCCGCGCTGACAGATTCGGGATCTGTGGGACCCTTCGACCAGGAGACCACTTTGATCTTCTCCAAGGTTTTTACCAATATCGGACGCGCTTACGACGAGACCTCGGGTGAGCTTTGATAACTCGCCGTCCTTAAGATGATGATGTTGATGGTGATGACACGATGGCAATGACAACGATGTAACCAAAGATTGGTCGGCCATTTTGCCCAGGTGTGTTCACAGCCCCCGTGGGCGGCATTTACGTGTTCAGTTTCACGGCGGCGGACTTCCTGAAAGGCTACATGGGCGTCACCCTGTACCGCAACCAGCAGCCCATCGTCTCTAGCCTGGACCTCAACGACCACGGCGGCTATGCGTCGGCCACCAACGGCGCGCTAATCCCTCTGGAGCCGGGAGACCGCGTACGTCTCAGCCTGCCAGCGAGCTACAGACTATATGACGACATGCGCAGCTTTAGCGTCTTTAGCGGATTCCTGCTTTTCCAACTGGAGGCCGACCAATAAACTGTCTTCATCTGCTTGTAAACAACGTGACATAATTGATCATACCCAGAAACAACAACAAGCTAACATGTTAACATAATATGCGATATATGCTAGCCACTATCCATGTTAACATGCTTACATTTGTGTTAATGTCACGCAATAGTGTTTTACTCTGGAACAATGTGACATGCTAATGTGCTAACATCCATGCCCAACAGTGGGCCTCATTCACTAATAAATGCATAAAAATGTTTAGACGTTAAACGTTTGGGTCTGCCAGGTCGGACCGGCATCTTCCCCCACCATCGGAGCCAACCCACCACCAGGTGGTGATCAGTTGACAGCTCCGCCCCTTTCTTCACCCGAGTGTCCAAAACATGCGGCCGCAAATCCGATGACACGACTACAAGGTCGATCAACGAACTGCGGCCTAGGGTGTCCTGGTGCCAAGTGCACACATGGACACCTTTATGCTTGAACATGGTGATCATTATAGAAAATTTGTGTCGAGCACAGAAGTCCAATAATAGAACACCGCTCGGGTTCAGATCGGGGGGGGGCCGTTCCTCCCAATCACGCCCCTTCCAGGTCTCACTGTCATTGCCTACGTGAGCATTGAAGTCACCCAGTAGAACGATGGAGTCCCCAGAAGGAGCGCTCTCCAGCACTTCCTCCAGGGACTCTAAGAAGGGTGGGTACTCTGAGCTGCCGTTCGGTGCATAGACACAAACAACAGTCAGGACCCGTCCCCCCCACCCGAAGGCGGAGGGAGGCTACCCTCTCGCTCACCGGGGTGAACCCCAATGTGCAGGCGCCCAGCCGGGGGGCAATAAGTATGCCAACACTATTATAGAAAGAAATGTGTTAATTACCCGAGCCAATTATTATTATATATAATAAATTGGGGGGGGTTGCGGGGTTGTGTAGTTGTATTGTTTGATGTGTATGGGTTGTTTCCACGGGATGTTGAAAAAAAAAAAAACAGATCAGTTTGTGTGTGTGTGTGTGTGTGTGGGGGGGGGGGGGGGGGGGGGGGGGGGGTGCGGCCGAGAAGGGACGATTCGTTGAACGAATCTTTTGAGTGAACTGATTCTAAAGATTCAGTTCACCTAAAAGAACTGGAATTCACATCATTACTGCCTTCAAACACGAGAGGCAGTTGCGCGTCGCACTATCACTTGGGTCGGTAGGTGGCGACCCGGAGACGTGAGCGTGTGCGCGGTACATAACGAAGAAGGAAAGACCACGCTAACTTCCGGATTAGTGCACTGATGACGAGCAGCCTGAGCTAGCAACTGTGACGGAGGCACAAACTAAGTCGGGAGTGAAAAGATTTCAGGTGGGACTCAGGAGCCTTTTCTTGTCTTTTCTTGCGTATTTGTTCGCTTGGGTTGATTTTGCCTGGACTGCCTCCGCGCGACATGCGAGGTAATTGCTAACTTAGCATTGGTTAGCTGGCTGTTTGTGTCTCGACAAGACGTGCCTGCCAGTCGAGCATTTGTAATCACTCGTCAGCCACTGACTGAAATGTAAATTTGAAGAACAAATTCCAACGGTAATATTTATGACCTCAGGTGGTCATTAGTTGACTGCGCCAAACATTTTGGTGACACGTGAACGTCACAATCTGTGGTTGGTTGTTTTCCAGCTTGTTCCTTTTTTTTCCCGTTTAACTGGCATTGGTGATTAACTACGTCCATCTATACAAGCAGTAGAGAGAACGAAAAGATGGATGGATGGAATGTGAAGTAGTTCTACCGTTCCCATGGTGACGTTCGGTTGCACGGTACTTTAATTATTCAGTGTACAGAAGTGTTGGTCCACTCATCTTGTCAGCTGATCCGCTTGATCGAGCGTCCTCCGCCGCCTGTATGTAAGTATCGTTTCATATCCATCACGTTCATTTTAGTCCCCATTTTTTCGACTTTAAATTTGCGTGTCAACATCACCATGTGTTTATCTGAATCCTGAAATGTATAACATGCGTGTATAACACATCAAAGCGTGTGTGTATACGTATTTCCTGAGCAGAGGCGCAAGCGTTTAACGCGGACGGTGCGGGCGCGCAGCATCAGACGTCATCATGGTGCTCGCCGATCTGGGACGCAAGATCACATCGGCGCTGAGGTCGCTCAGCAACGCCACCATCATCAATGAAGAGGTAGTGCACCTGAATTTCTGCCCTTGCAGCACATCTTTTTGGTTTCAATATCTCATCCATTGCGGTGGCATTCAGAGCCAAAAAGAGGAGCATTGTGTCTGTGTCCACTACCCGGCCAGGGACCTGATGGTCCACGAGATCAAGATTCGTATATTGCCGGTCAAGCATTAGGCCTCACTTTTGTCTCCTCCCGCCAGGTCCTCAACTCCATGCTGAAGGAGGTGTGCGCCGCCCTCCTGGAGGCTGATGTCAACATCAAGCTGGTCAAGCAGTTGCGAGAGAACGTCAAGTGAGATTGAGACAAACGCGCAGCTCGTGCTTCCCCTTTGACATCCCGACGCTTTTGTCCTCGCAGGGCTGCCATCGATCTGGAGGAGATGGCGTCGGGTCTGAACAAGAGGAGGATGATCCAGCACGCAGTCTTCAAGGAGCTGGTCAAGGTCAGAGTGGCACAAAAAAAAGAGATGACGCAATTGGCGGCAGTGGCGTGGAGCCTTTGTTGTTTTATGCCCGCAGCTGGTGGACCCTGGCGTGAAGGCGTGGACACCCTCCAAAGGCAAGAACAACGTCATCATGTTTGTGGGCCTGCAGGGCAGCGGCAAGACCACAACTTGCTCCAAGGTGCCACCTTGCTCACTTTCCACACAACTCATCTTGGCAATAATAACCGAAATCAAGATTGAGTCTTGCCTTGCAGCTGGCGTATTACTACCAGCGTAAAGGCTGGAAGACGTGCCTCATATGTGCCGACACCTTCCGAGCCGGTAAGCCACGCACTCAGTAGTTTAGGCAGATTCTAATGTTTTGTCAGAGAAATATGAATAAGTTAACTTGTTTTTTGCATCCTTTATAATTTGATACAAAGGCTTTGTTGAGTAGTTGAGCTTTAAATCTGATACTTTTTTTGGGGGGGGGGGGTCTAATTTCGATCATTAAAATGGCAAGGCCCTATGCTTGACGCTCACTGGCGGTCTCTCCTGTCCTCAGGCGCTTTCGATCAGCTCAAGCAGAACGCCACCAAGGCCAGGATACCCTTCTACGGCAGGTGAGACAGAGGGAACCCCACGCATGTTCGTGGCGGACATTTTTTGTCCAAATTCATGTCCAGGGAGTAGCATATGTTGCAAGTGACATGTTGGGATGTTGTATTGTAAAGTTTAGCCTCGTCTAGTCTTGACCGTTGGTGCATGATTTTGTTCTGGTGAAATCAAACCTCGTAGACGAGTTGAGAATTTCAAGTATTTTAGGATCTCGCTCAGTTGAATTCCGATTCGTCCTGCCGCTGTGTCGTCGTTGCCTTGCGGATCCTCATCCGTGTTGTATTCAGGTTGCAGTTGTGTCATCACGCGTGTTGCCTTCAGGTTTTCCCTGCCTGGTGTCACCTTTTGTTGCCTTTAGTTATACAGAAATGGATCCAGTGGTGATTGCAGCGGAGGGCGTGGACAAGTTCAAAGGCGAGAACTTTGAGATCATCATCGTAGACACCAGCGGACGCCACAAACAGGAAGACTCGCTCTTCGAGGAGATGCTGCAAGTCTCCAACGCCGTGGTGAGTGCTCAGCTCGGCTTCTCAACCTCCACCGTCAGTTATCCTCAGCAGCATTTGTCTCCATAGCAACCCGACAACATTGTCTATGTGATGGACGCGTCCATTGGTCAGGCCTGCGAGTCTCAGGCCAAAGCCTTCAAGGACAAAGTGGACGTGGCCTCAGTCATCGTCACCAAGCTGGACGGACACGCCAAAGGAGGCGGAGCTCTCAGCGCGTAAGCAGAAAAATAGCAGTGTAGAATTTTTTAGATTTAGAAAAAAATCCAATAATTGATTAATTGGCTGATTTAATGGTTTTTTTCATCTTACCCTATCGGCCAGTCAGCATCAAAGATGCAATTAACATACGATAAATCTTAATGGCACCATCTTTTTTCGAGCTTCTTGTGTAACGGGCGGCCGTTTTGGTGTCAGGGTGGCAGCAACCCGCAGTCCCATCATCTTCATTGGCACGGGCGAGCATATTGACGACTTCGAACCCTTCAAGACACAGCCGTTCGTCAGCAAGCTACTCGGTACGATGTCCCGTCAAAGGGCCACAAGCAAGCTGGCCTCCCGTCTCACCGCTTTCCTCTTCCGACAGGCATGGGCGACATCGAGGGCCTGATCGACAGAGTCAATGAGCTCAAGCTGGACGACAATGAGGAGCTGATCGACAAGCTCAAACACGGTGAGGAGGCCTTGCGCGGGGTCGGCGGCGTGCCGCCTATGCGTTGCTCCTCGTCCCGCCGCAGCGTGGGACGGCTTTGATGTGGACTCTCTGACCTTCAGGCCAGTTCACCCTCAGAGACATGTATGAGCAGTTCCAGAACATCATGAAGATGGGGCCCTTTGGACAGATCATGGTGAGCCCTCTCACAGGACCACCTGCTGGCATTTTGAGCACCAACTACATCGCAAGCCATGTGTGCGTGCGTGTGCACAGGGTATGATTCCGGGCTTTGGAACGGACTTCATGAGCAAAGGAAACGAGCAGGAATCCATGGCCAGGCTGAAGAAACTCATGACCATCATGGACAGTATGAATGACCAAGGTAATGCTCAATGACATTTTGCTTCTGCTCTGTTATTCTTTGCTTCTGTGCCGCGATTCTTTGCACTCATGGAAATCCCACCCACCCACACGTCACGTTTGTGTCAAAACCGCAATCAAAGAAACTGGGAGCAGAATCAAAGAATAGCCGAGCAGAAGCAAAATGTCAAGGAGTGCAATCAACACCATTTACACCATTTTTTTAAAAATCTGGCATTTTTTATTTGAATTCTTTTTTCTTTTTCCGGTTTGGTATTTTGAATTGGTATTGTTTGCTTGCGACTTGATATTTTTTGCTTGCGTTTTAAAAAGTCTTCTTTCAACTTATTGACACAAAATAAACACCATAGATGCGCTCCGACTGGCCGTTCGCGCCCGCGCTGTTCGTAGCAGAACGCGTTGCAGATAGCTGTGGACGGTTCGCACATAATTAAACGGAGTTGCAGGTGATCCAAAACTGATGAAAATTTACTGATGGTCGCTGTCTGTTAACAACCAAAGACAACAGAAATGCAGTTGCAGACGACAACTGAAAAATAGTTGCAGGTGTCGGGGACAACAACTCACAATACATTTGACAAATCAAACGAGTTGCACACGGCTCAACAACGCCATAGTGTCAGCCTCACGGTAACCGCCCGAGTGACTGCATCATGTGCAGAGTTGGACAGCAAGGATGGCGCTAAGCTGTTCAGCAAGCAAGCCAACCGCATACAACGGGTGGCCCGCGGGGCGGGCGTGGCCACGCGGGACGTTCAAGAACTTCTCACCCAGTACACCAAGTTCGCCCAGATGGTCAAGAAGATGGGCGGCATCAAAGGCCTGTTCAAAGGTGACGCCTCACTCGGGACCGGCTGCCTCTATCACGCGTCTTGTAACCCGTGTCCGGTTTGCCTGTACGGGTTCAGGAGGTGACATGTCCAAGAACGTCAACCCTTCGCAGATGGCCAAACTCAACCAGCAGATGGCCAAGATGATGGACCCCCGTGTGCTTCACCATATGGGTAATGCTCCGTCACATAGTTAGCGAGTCCCAGAGGGTCTCATCCACGCTCTCAGTAATGACAAACAGGTGCCACAGGCATTGTGTCTCTTGGGATCGCAGCTGGTGAATTGCAACCTGTCTGCTTTTGTATAGAACATTACATTTTGTGTATTAAGATGAAACTTTTCTAAAATAGCTGGCAATCCATGAGTTGAGTGGCTACTTTTAGGTTTGTATTTGGAAGAAACACCAAATTGAGTTGACTTGACTTTGTCCCGCCTCTGACTTGCACACTTTGCAGGTGGCATGCAAGGCCTGCAGTCGATGATGCGACAGTTCCAGCAAGGGGCGGCAGGAAACATGAAAGGCATGATGGGATTCAACAATATGTGAGCTGCACGCCACCACGACAACCGTCGTCCTCTGGATGGAAGAGCTTTTTTTTTTTTTTTTTTTTAAATTCTGATGAAGACGCTGTGCCTCGGCTGGACGATGGGTGTGGCAAATAAAGTTTCTATTGGTCCATTAATCTTGTTCTGCAATCGGAAGTCATGTGAGCTGAGTGACGTCATAAATCGTGAAAGTTTTCACAATGAAATATAAAAATTTCCCATTCTCAAATCGGCTCTTTTGTTTGTGTGGGATTCTTTCAATATGATTTTTTTTCTTTATCATTTTCCTGTCTGACTCAAAGATCTGTGTACTAACCTTGAAAAAGAATAATGAAATTTACGATTGGACTTTGTTAATAAAATCCTCAAAATATAGCCTTACCTGATGTTTGACAAAATACTAGTTTGCAAATGGCCGACTTTCTTTTAAAATAATTTAGGTGTGTGTGTGTGCGTGTGTGTGTGCGTGTGCGTGTGCGTGTGTGTGTGTGTGTGCTCGTTGCAGAACCACTGGGTCCAGAAACAGTTCAGCAAACCAGAATCCTGCACACATTCCACCAAAGACAGCCCCGCCAACTCTATTATTTATTTTACTTTATTGCAAACGAATGAATTTAAAATCAAGTCAAGCGAATAATTTCTTTTGATGTTTATTTTTATTGAAAATACTTTTAATAGTTAAAAAAACACTAAAGTTAAACAGTTATAAGTTTTTTGTATTAAACACTTTTTTGGTAAGAGGGTTTATTAAGAATTGCATTTCACGTATAAAATAAGCTTTCAAATCTTATTTAGTAAATGTTATATGAAGGAAAGTAGTACAGTACATTTCATTCTACTTAATGTTGGATTTGGTCCACAATTTGGGAAGCGCGCTATCCGCGCCTCACGGCAAAAGCCAGAGCCAATCATCTGTTATCCAATTTACTCACTGCGTGTTCGTTTTCTTTTTCAATTTTAGGAAAAGACTAAGACACCGAAACAAAATTAGACTTACACAGGTTGGTTGAGTTCAATCACAATTCTTGTTAAGAAAGCTCGGTTTTTAGGAAAGTACAATACAGCGCTGGGCCTTTCGTGCGACCATGCTCAAGAGCAGAAAGTCTCCATTCAGAAAAGGCAACGTTCAAGGTTCTTTGGTCATCTTATATTCAGTTGCACATGCCGGTGTGGGCCGAGTTTGATGGGTGATGAGTCTTTGGGGTGGGCCAAGTTCGCAGGAGAGTTTGATTCCATGGGAGTGGGTGCTGGTTCGTTGAGAGCTGGTTCCGTGGGGTTGGGTGCTGATTATGGGCGATTCGGTGTGTTTAACTTGGTGGTGCAGTTGTTTTCCTTCCCGTCTTTCGACCTTTGGCCGGGTTCTTGGCTGTCTTCCTCCTGGCGTTCTCCCGCTGGCACCTCTGCTAGTTTGAGCTCCAAGTGACCTTCCTGTAAACATTTTCCTCTATTCTTGCACATACACTGTCGCACCTCGTCCATTCATCATCCTTCGACTTTTGTCATTTTGTACAGACTTATGTGAAGTTTGGTGTGACATCATCAATTCGTTAATGTTCTTACTCACCACTTACCATGCATTTGTTTGTTTGTTCTTTTGACACTTCATGTATTCGCTAACTTAGTCACATTCTTAGTTTAATCATGCTTCCAACCATATCTTTTCATTGTTAGTCAAAATATTTTCCTTCTGTCCAGAACATTCAATAGTAATCCAAGGCTGGCGTCGAGCATTCGGCAAAATACAACGTCACATCAAGCATTAATCAAAACATAAGATATAACCAAGTACAGAACATTTTAAGACACCTTGAGCAGTGTCCGTGATTTAGAATAACATCAAGCATGCATTAAATAGTTCCTTAAGGGTCGTTATGCTATTCAGGGAGTATATCAACAAACATATGTTATTTCAAAGTGCACAGAAACACATATCAGATCATGAGGTTATAAAAACCTATGTCATTAACATATATAAAAATCTCTAGTTATGTCTTCTGTCAATCGTGCACTTATCTGATGTAAGTGATCGGCTCTCCGTTTAAAGTGTACAATTCTGTACTTTAGCCCCACTGTTGAAAAATGTAGAAATTAGAAGGGAAAAAACAAATTTTGATGATGATGATGATGTCAGGCGGGACATTTTGGGCTTCCGAATAGTTGATGGAGTGAGTTGTCTTATTTCGTTGCTCTCCATGCAATCTTTGTCTTGACGTGGCAGCGTCGCCATGTTGTTTTGCTTCGTTGTCAAGCTCACGCCCACATACGTGCGCACCGAGAGTCCCTCTCCTCATGCCCACTCGAGTGACCCCCGCACCGATCTGGCGTTCAAAGTGAACGCGTGAAAAGTGAAGTCGTGAATAGCGAGCGGGTTGCAGGAGCGAGCGGGACAAGCGGTGAGTGACGTTTTGTCTTGGGCTGCTTTTTGTTGCTCCGCTTGTCTTTTATTCTCAGCAGCGAGCCGTGCTAGCTAGCTAGATATCTGTTAGCTTGCCGGTGCAGCGGCTATCTCACATGTCAAGTCAGTCGAGGAACATTTTAAAGGCTCCGTTTCAGTCATAAGTGTATCTTGGGCTGTCGACGTCTCCATGTGAATGACTCACTGAGATGATCTAACTACGTCCGAGCTGTCAAAATGATCGTGAATGAAAGTGGGAGAATTATGTGACCCCGGCTACTTTTCAGTGTTTTTTCCACATTTGCCACTCTCATCCCTGGTTTCTGCTTCTCTGAATGAAAAGTGTGTGTCCGCGCACGAAAGAGACAAGTGCGTGACGATCACACTGTGGCGTTGCTAATAAAGTGACCGTCGCAGGCGGAGTCGGTCGGCTTTGCCATGGCGACCTTCCCCGAATACATTGCCCAGAACGAGGAGCGCGACGGTGTGCGCTTCAGCTGGAATGTGTGGCCATCCAGCCGACTGGAGGCTACGCGCATGGTGGTGCCCGTTGCCGCCCTCTTCACGCCCCTCAAGGAGCGACCTGACCTGCCCCCTATCCAGTATGAGCCCGTGCTCTGCAGCCGCGCCACGTGCCGCGCCGTGCTCAACCCACTCTGGTATGCGTGCACACACTCCGTCACACTCACACATGCACAGAAGCAGATGCGCACTTCAACAAAATTTCACCGCTTCAGATTTGAGTCAGAATTTTTTTTAAATGCTGACCCATGTTCATTCAGTGGTGCCACGTTTTGTCTTACAGCCAAGTGGACTACCGGGCCAAGCTGTGGGCGTGCAACTTCTGCTACCAGAGGAACCAGGTACCGCTTCCCCTTCCAGTTATCTCAGCCGCTCAGGTCCCACTTTCGACTCACCCACCGTCTTGATCGTCCTCTCGCCACTCCTCTTAGTTCCCTCCATCCTACTCGGGAATCTCGGAGGTGAACCAGCCGGCCGAACTGCTGCCTCAGTTCTCCACCATCGAGTATGTGGTCCAGGTAAGCTGCACTAGAACCCAACCGAGAGCTCTCTCTTGTTTTGTGGACATCAAAATACTTGAAAGATTAATTGAAAGACCAGTTGTGCAATCCAATGTCAAATAATAAAGAAATGGTTTCGAAATTATTAGTAACAAGCTCTGTGTTACGTTGTTGGCATCGCTCAGCGTGGCCCCCAGATGCCACTGGTCTTCCTGTATGTGGTGGACACGTGCATGGAGGAGGATGATCTGCAGGCACTGAAGGAGTCTCTGCAGATGTCCTTGTCTCTGCTGCCCCCCACGGCTCTGGTGGGTCTCATCACGTTCGGCCGCATCGTCCACGTACACGAGCTGGGCTGCGAGGGCATCTCCAAAAGTTATGTCTTCAAAGGCACCAAAGACCTCAGTGCCAAGCAGGTGCAGGTACGCAAACAGGCGGACTCTAACCAATCAAATGGTGCTGGTCGGTGATGCTCAGGGGCTAATGCTAATCATGGACGCTACTCAAATTCTCCTAATAGCTGGATGCCAATTGTGTTGCTAATGCTCCATGGGAGCTGTGCTAATGTGCTGTGCATTGTGGGCAATGCGCAGGAGATGCTGGGGCTGGCCAAACCGGCGGCCTCTTCCCAGGCACGAGGATCGCAAGCGCTCCAACAGCCGCAGTACAACAGGTGCGGTGCGTCGGCGCTGCGTGGCAACGCTGCGGACCAAACACTTAGGTGTGTGCTTGCTTCCAGGTTCCTGCAGCCTGTTCAGAAGGTGGATATGAACCTGACTGACCTGCTGGGGGAGCTGCAGCGCGACTCTTGGCCCGTGGTCCAGGGCAAGCGGCCCCTGCGCTCCCTCGGCGTGGCCATGTCCATTGCCGTCGGCCTGCTGGAGGTGAGCGGTCGCCATTTCAGCACGTTTCCAATCAGTGCAAAGGATCTTAGCACTTTGTTCTACTACTTTGTTAAGACAGGACAAGCTTAGGTTAATTTTTACAGGTTACATTCCAACATAATATGATCAACCTAATCTATTTACCCTAAAAGAAACAGTGTTGACTCCACTTTGACCAAAGTCCTGCTTTGCAGCCATTGTGTGGCATCTTCCTGTCAAGAAACAGTCTATTGAGTTGAGGAGCTTCATTTAGACAAAAGTGATTGTTGACATGTTGATGTCCGTTGTTGTACCAGTGCACTTTCCCCAACACGGGCGCACGCATCATGACCTTCATTGGGGGTCCAGCCACGCACGGTCCCGGCATGGTGGTGGGCGACGAGCTGAAGACCCCCATCAGGTCTTGGCACGACATCGAAAAGGGCAACGCCAAGTTCATGAAGAAGGCTGCCAAGGTGAGAACGCTGGCTTCTTAGTGTTGGCGTCCCGCACCGCCTGCTGACCTGCGGATTTGTACGCGGTAGCATTACGAGTCGCTGGCTAGCAGGGCGTCGACTAGCGGTCACGTGATGGACATCTACGCGTGTGCGCTCGACCAGACCGGGCTCCTGGAGATGAAGTGCTGTGCCAACAACACGGGGTACACACGTGTGCGCACATACACACTGGCCTCTTTTGAACCCTTCCCATTGTAAAACAGTCATTCTGTGTTGAATCTTCACATTGCAACTCCAAACCTACTGTGCGCGTGCGGGCACGTAGAGGCTACATGGTGATGGCGGACTCATTCAACACGTCGTTGTTCAAGCAAACATTTCAGAGAGTTTTCTCCAAAGACGTTCAAGGCGCCTTCAAGATGGCTTTTGCTGCCGCGCTGGAGGTCAAGGTATGGACCCCGGCCTCACCCCACCCCTTTTCCCGCCGCCACATTGGCCAAGCGACGAGCAGGAAGGAGCTTGCCGAATTGCTGTCAAGAGAAATGATCCTTTTCCCTTCAGACGTCCAGGGAGGTGAAAGTGTCCGGAGCCGTCGGACCCTGCGTGTCCCTCAACGCCAAAGGGCCCTGCGTCTCTGAAAACGTATGGTCGTGTTCCTTTGCTGCCCCCCACCCTCTTGCCTCTGCTGACCTTGACTTCATGTTTGCGGCAGGAGATCGGCTGCGGAGGAACGTGCCAATGGAAGATGTGTGGTTTAGACCCCAGCACCACACTAGCGCTCTACTTTGAGGTGGTCAATCAGGTAAAAACGTGACACACAACACACTTGGTCAGCAGAAACAAAACGCACAAACAAAAACCAATTGGAAATTTGTGTTGCACGTTATAGGACACATTGACGCTAGAAAAGAGATTTTATTTCTCGCACAAACTAGCATTTGACCAAGGTTGTGTACACTATTTCTTCCCATCGTTCAGTTGGATTTTTGTGTTTTGTGTGTGTGTGTGTGTTGCCAGCACAACGCCCCCATCCCTCAAGGTGGGCGTGGCGCTCTGCAGTTCGTCACGCAGTACCAGCACGCGTCGGGCCAGCGACGCATACGCGTGACCACCATCGCCAGGAAGTAAGTCGCGCACACACAAAATAAAATAAAAAAAATAGCACAGAGCCTGTTTCGGCCAGTGGGAGTTTGTATTGATCAACAACAAAAAAATTATCACTTTTCTTTGCAACCAAATATCGGCTCCAAATATCAGTGATCGATTGATATATATATTGGGCCTAAAAAAGACGAGTTCAAACGTCACGTGATGATGTGACTGAACGTGTGCGGCAGCTGGGCGGACGCTCAGACGCAGATCCAAAGCATCGCCGCGTCTTTCGATCAAGAGGCCGCAGCCATCTTGATGGCCCGGCTGGCTGTGTACCGCGCCGAGACGGAAGAGGGGCCCGACGTCCTCAGGTGGCTGGACAGACAACTCATCAGACTGGTCAGTGCTTGCCCACCCGTCACCACTCGCCTTTTGCTCTCAAGTTCATCGACATACTTATCGCAACAAATCAGTCCAAGTTGAATTCATTACATTTTTCATTTGCAAAATATCACTGGCCAGTGTTGCGCTTTCTCAAAGTGCGCTGATGGACTGAATTTGCAATTTTGTGTTGCTTTGATTCAAATTCACATTGTGCTACTCCTTTTGGCCACCCGTGGGCAGTAGAGTACTGAGAGAGAGAGATGCTCACCCGTTGTTTTCCCACCAGTGTCAAAAGTTTGGCGATTACCACAAAGACGATCCCAACTCTTTCAGGTTCTCTGAGACGTTCTCGCTGTACCCTCAGGTGAGACGCAAGGCGACGTGAGGCAGGCCCCCGCCTCGTCCTGACTGACGGCATGTGTGTACACTCCCTTTCAGTTCATGTTCCACCTGAGGCGCTCGCCCTTCCTGCAGGTGTTCAATAACAGTCCAGACGAGAGTTCGTACTACCGCCACCAGTTTAACCGGCAGGAGCTAACGCAGGCGCTCATCATGATCCAGCCCGTCCTCTATGCATACTCCTTCCAGGGACCGCCTGAGGTTGGTCTCGCATGCCCATTCGTTCAAGTCATTATTGTGCCCATGACGCCTCTAGTGAAGTTGGCGTGAAACTGGCCAGTACTTTGACAAGCTCAGGCCCACAATTTTTGTTCTCATTGGAACTGGGCCCATTTATTTTGGGTGTAAATCCACTGATGGCCACTAGATGGTGGCACACTAAATACAGTGGAGCCTCGGTTTTCGAACACAATCCCTTCGAGAAGTGAATCGTTCAAATTCCGATGTTTTCCCATGACAAATAATGGGAAAAAAATTAAATCCATTCCAAACAAAAAAAAACATCCTTTTTTCATTTGCGCATTTCTGTCCGATTGCGCGACCGTAGCGTGTCGCCGACCATGCAACTGCGCCGCGCTGGTTGCATTATTGTGACAGAGCGGCCGCTGAAATTTAGAAAATATTTTTAAAGTCCTGATGTACTTTGCAAAATTTAAGTGGATCTCAGTGCGCAGGAAGTTTAATTTTGTACGATCGCGCAACCGCAGCGCACCGCCGAAAACGTAACCGCAGCGTGTCACCGCCCACGCAATTGCACCGCACTGGTCACATTATTGTGACAGAGCCGTCGCTGAAATTTAGAAAATATTTTTAAAGTCCTGATGTACTTTCCAAAATTTAAGTGGACCTCAGTGCGCAAGGTGCTTAATTTTGTCAGATCGCGCAACTGCAGCGCACTGCTGAACGTGCAACCGTAGCGCACCGCTGAACGTGCAACCGTAGCGCGCCGCTGACCGCGCAACTGCACCGCGCTGGTCGCATTATTGTGACAGAGCGGTCGCTAAAATTTTGAAAATATTTTTAAAGTCCTAATGTACTTTCCAGAATTTAAGTGGACCTCAGTGCGCAGGGAGCTTAATTTGGAACGATCGCGCAACCGCCCGCAGCGCGCCGGGCGCTCACTGTCGCATTGCTTTAGGAGCGTCTTTGTGTTTTAGGATGGCTTTACTGCTCCCACTTGCTTCCTTTGGAGGCATGATTAGAGTTGATGCAATCCTCAGAGTAACGAGAATGGAGTAACGAACGGAGTCAGTTGGCATGCGGGTCCTCTCGGCTCATCTCGCGAGGTTCGACAACCGAATTTCGTCCGACATCCGAAGCAAAAAAATCTAGAATTTTTTGTTTGAATACCGAAATGTTCGAGAACCGGGACGTTCGAAAACCGAGGCGCCACTGTATATCAGAGCCTCTTAGGAAGTTTTTTTTTTTTCCCCCCCCCCATTCACACACACATTCACATCGTCACTCACACACACACACACCGTCATATGGGGAATCGAACTCGCGGTGTCGGCACACAAGACAAGCAGGTGGACCCCTACACCATCAGCGATTCGCCTCTCTTAGGAAGTTTAGAATGCCTCAACTGCAAATGATTCATGAGAACTTTGCAAAGGATTGACAAGTTATTGATGTGATTATGGGACACAGCCGGTGTTATTGGACAGCAGCAGCATTCTTCCAGATCGGATCCTACTCATGGACACATTCTTCCAAATCCTCATCTACCACGGAGAGGTACGCACACGCACAAATGCACACCTATGTAGCGTGTTTCCCAGCGTGACGTTTGGGTGCGCGTGTCAGACTGTGTCCCAGTGGAGGAAGGCGGGGTACCAGGAGATGGCCGGGTACGAGAACTTCCGGCATCTTCTTCAGGCGCCGGTGGACGACGCCCAAGAGCTGCTGCACTCGCGCTTCCCCATGCCGCGATACATTGACACAGAGCATGGCGGCAGCCAGGTGGGGACGCTGTCGCGCCTTGGACACTGACTCGTCTGCAGCGATAACTTGAATGTATCTCCTCCATATCAAGGCTCGCTTCCTGCTCTCCAAAGTCAACCCCTCGCAGACGCACAACAGCATGTACACTTGGGGACAGGTGAGCCATCAGGTGACGCATCGTCATTTGATCATTGATTGATTGACTCAATGAATTTGGGTTTTGCTGGCAGGAGTCGGGCGCGCCCATCCTCACAGATGACGTTAGCCTACAGGTCTTCATGGACCACCTGAAGAAGCTCGCCGTGTCCAGCGCCGCTTAACATGCTCACACACACACACTATTGTATTGCGTCTGCTGCCTGACTCAGCCATGAATAATGTGTGCGACATCTTATGGTTTGATTGCTGGATCATGTTCGGAACATTTGGACAGGCTTATTTTGTTTGTTGCTCTTTGTTCTAATAAACATTTTGGAACACACGACCTTCATGGGTCTTCGTGGATCTTGGTGAGATTTCAATGACATTTCTGCACACTCTTGGACTTTTGATATAGCTTTATGTATCTTAATGAGCTTGAGGTGCCTCCATGGAGCTTTATTGACCATTCATAGTCTCATTGTGGATGGACCTTGTCAAATCTTTTCCTCAATCTTTGTGGTCCACGTCAGAGGATGAATGACTATGTCAAACTTTCACAGATCTTTGTAGGGCCCTTATGGATCCAAATATGCTTGATGAATGTTTTTCAAGGCCATAATACCTCCTAAGGGAACTTTTACAGATTCTTCCATTGATCCTTAAAGCTTTATGACCTTCATGAACCTTTTTTCAAGTGCAAGGGGATACTTGCGATGACACGGGAAAACATGTTTGACAATTTGAAACCCACTAAAATCAAATCTGTGCTATTACTATGACAACATGCATAAGTGACCTTGGGCTTCCTGCCATTCTTTAAACACTTCCTGCGGAAAACAGGAAGCAACTGCGTTGCCATGACAACAATTGGATTCAAGACGTTTCAAGATTCAAGAAGTTCATTGGCCATGTTTGGGAATGCTAAATAAGGAATTTGACTCTAGTAGATTTCAGCCTCTGTTCAACATTTAGGTGACTAACAACATTCAGGTTATGTGTGAAAATTGACAATTGTTCTCAAACATCCCCTGATCTTAAACTCCCAGGACGGCAAGGAAAAACTCAAAACTCTCCTACTAGGTAGGAGGAAATGGGAAACCTTGAGAAGAGACCACAGATGGGAGGGTCCCTCTTCAAGGATGACCAGGCTGCAATGGATGCAGAGAGGACACATAGTCATATTGACAATTCAAAGATAAACCGTCGAGAGCAGGATGTTATTGCACAGCAATGACTCTGAGACTATGAGCTGTGTTTGTTCATCAGAACGACAGCCTGGGGGAAGAAGCTGTGTCTGTGTCTGCTGGTTTTGGCGTACAGCGCTCTGTAACGCTGTCTGGAGGGGAGTAGTTCTAACAGACTGTGACCTGGGTGAGAAGGCTCTGTAGAGATGTTACTTGCATGTTTCCTGGTCCTGGACAGGTACAAGTCTTGGATAGATGGGAGGTTGGTCCCAATTATCTTTTCTGCAGTCCTGATTGTCCGTTGCAGTCTATGCTTGTCTTGTTTGGTGGCCGATCCAAACCAGACAGTGATGGAGGTGCAGAGGATAGACTGGATGATGGCAGTATAGAAGGTCTTCAGCAGCTCCTGTGGCAAGTTGAACTTCCTGAGCTGTCTCAGAAAGTACAGCCTCTCCTGGGCCTTCTTCCGGGCAGAGTCTATGTGGCCGGTCCATTTCAGGTCCCGAGAGATTGTGGATCCCAGGAACTTGAAGGTGTCTGTGGAGGGAATAAGATTAGTGAGGATAGTGAGAGGTGGAAGTGGTGAAGGGTCTGGATGAGTAAGTAGATTGTCACACATGCGCACATGAGAACACGCACTTCCTGTTGGAGACTCGACTATTTCCTCGGAGTCATTAAAATCAATTAGATGAGAACAAGATGAGCTGCTTCCTTCCCGTCCCTGTAATTGTGTGTGTGTGTGTGTGTGTGTGTGTGTGTGTGTGTGTGCGGTGTGTTGTGTTGTGTTGTGGTAGCTGTATTTGGATGAGCATGTCGTCGTCTTGCATGAAGGAAGGCCCAATGAAAGCAGCCTTGACATGACCCCCGGTGGACTTAACGTCGCCCCCTGAAGAGAGAAAAAACTGTGGATTTGTCTGAGGCTGTTGACTGTATCAAGACACCGCACACTTCCTTTCCTGGCAGGAAGTTGGGGCAGGAGGAGGCAGGCGGAGGTCTGGGGGGTGGGGTGGGGGATGTTTGGCGCTGAGGGCAAGATCGCCACTCAGCACCATACAAGCCACTCTGGAACCACGCAAGAAAGAAAAAGAAGGTAATAATCTGTTCTCGTTTATCTAAAATAAAAACTACTTGAAACACGTCATTTGTTCCTAGGTCAAACTGTGTTGCAAAATTAAGTGCTGCTACATTTTTTTTCCTACTGAGACAAGCTCTCAAATGCGGTCAAATTTTAAATGACGAGACCTGATTAGTGCTTTGTGCTGATTAGCGTAGACGTGTGTGACATGCTAACGGTTTGGTTGGTATCCTGCGCTGACATGGACTTGACATACTCTGCTGACATAGTTAAGAAGTTGGCGAGTAATAAATTACAACATACATTAAGAATATGTGTGTGTCTGTGTCTGTGTGTGCGTGTGTGCGTGTGTGTGTGTGTGTGTGTGTGTGTGTGTGTGTGTGTGTGTGTGTGTGTAAGATTGTGTGAGACTGTGTAAGACTGTGAGACTGTGACACTCACTAGTGTATTATATTATCATTTTGAAAGATAACCGCTAACACTTTGTATGCCAACTAGATTTGAAATGTTATATTTTATAATATAAAATTAACAATATAGAATATACTATATTTGTGTTATTAACATTTAGAAAGAGAAGATGAAGTCATTGAAGCAATTCATACATAATTTATTTATCTATTTTATCCAACTTGTTTCTCCCTCCTCAGTCCGGTAGGAGGTGTCAGGCATGTTGCTTCCGCCCCGTTCCGTCTTTCTTCAGCTGTTGGTTTTCACCCTCAGCCTGATGTCGCTGTCCACCGCTCCCAAGTCCCGCCCTCGCTACTTGGTGCGTCACACTCCGCTGCCCTTTGAGCGAGCACAGGAAGCCTGTCACCCCCACGGTCTGGCCTCCTTCACTAAACCTCAGGAGCTGGCGCAAGTCCTGGCTCCGATTGCCAAGTCACTGACCGCCGGGTCCCACGCCTTGTGGGTGGGGCTGAAGAAGGCCAAGAACCAGTGTGTGGTCCCCTCGTTGCCCCTCAGAGGCTTCAAGTGGACCCACGGGGGCGAGGACTCGAGCGAGACCCGCTGGGCCCATGAGCCGGAACAGACCTGCACCTCAGTTCTGTGTGCGGCACTCGTCGCCCAGTTGGACGGGTCCGCAGTCAACAGCTGGGGGCTGGTACCATTCAGCTGCAAGACCAACAACCACTTCATATGCAACCTGGAGTCAGATGATGGAGGACTTGCAGGACCTGAACTTACGAGTCCTGAGCCTGCCACACTTCAACCTCCTGGAGCAGAAACAGCTGAACCAGAATCTGCAAGACCTGAACTTCCTGGACCCAAAGTAGAAGGACCAGAATTTCCTCGGCCCGAACTCTCTGAGCAAAAACCAGAAATACCAGTGCCACCGACACTTGTGCCTGTTGGACCAGAAAGGGTTGGACCTGAATCTGCTACTCCTGAACCATCTCAGCAAGAACCAGAGCAACCAAAACCTGAACCTACCGGACCGGAACTTGTTGGACCTGAATCTACTCGACCTGCACCTGCTGAACATGAACTAAAGGAACAAGAGAGAAGACGAGATGAGCCAGGCCTTGACACTGGTCCAGAATCAGAGTCTGGCCCGTGCCCCCGCCCCGTGGTAACCGGAGCTCGTTTCCTCAGTCTGGACCATGACAACAGTAGCAGGATTCAAGTGGACTGCTGGTCCAAAGTCCGTTTGGGTTTGCACTGCTGGGGCCGGGCCGGAGTGTGGCGTCTGCCGGGCGGCGCACCCGCCAACCTGAGCACCGTGTGCACCCCATGTGGGACTGGCTACCGCAAGGACACCATGGGGGATTGCGTGGATTTAGATGAGTGCTCGGGTGTGCACGGGTGCCACTATGAATGTATGAACACGGCAGGCTCCTTCTTGTGCGTATGCCCCAAGAACGAGACGGCGTGCGAACCCAGCGAGAGCGACGCCCCCGGGCCCTTCTCGGGGACACTGGTGCCGGCCCTGGTGGGGGCGGTGGTAGTGCTGCTGGTTCTGGTGCTCGTTGCATTGACCATTTGGTGCTGCCTCAGAAGACGGAGCCAGAAAAAGCAAGAGACGGAGCAAAGAGACAAGCTGGCCACATGAGTGTTGGTGACGTCGTATTTATGTAGCTGGGATGGAATCTTGACGAGTTGATGACGTCACTTTTGCGTTTTTTGTGACACATACATGCGGTTTCAAATACAGGAAGACGCACGCACGCGCAGACACACGCACACACAACACACACGCTGATTGCAATATTTATAAACAAATACCTTGTCAAATCAACATTCAAACTTGTAATTCCTATTAGTTATATACAATCATAATAATATTGAAACGTGTTCTATCAAAATATGGCCACAAAATATATTTGAAAATGTGTATGTACAAATAAAACTTTTTTTTTTTTATGATTTTGAGTATGATGCGTTGGTGTTGAAACAGAACGTTTAAAAACGTTGTCGTTTAAAAAAATGCTTATTTTTAGGGCTAAAAAAAAGCACAAATGCAACTTGATGATGATGACGACGATGATGATGGAATGGCACGTGGAGGAGGAAGAGGAGGTGGGCTGGACTTTGTTAGGGGGAGTTTCTCCTTTTCCCCCCCTTTTTTATGATTTTGAGTGATGCGTTGTTGAAACAGAACGTTTAAAAACGTTGTCGTTTAAAAAAATACTTATTTTTAAGGCTACAAAAAAAGCACAAATGCAACTTGATGATGATGACGACGATGATGATGATGGATTGGCACGTGGAGGAGGAAGAGGAGGTGGGCTGGACTTTGTTCAGGAGGAGTTTCTCCTTTTTTCCCCTCTTTTTTTTTCTTCTCGTCACCTCACTGACTTATGTGTGTGTGCGTGTGTGTGTGTCCTCCTGTCAGGACCAGAACTAGGACCGGCGCATCCTCATCTTCCTCACCATCGTCATCGCCACGCGTGTTGGGCCTTTGGCGTTGGAGATGCTGGGCTCGGTGAAGATGGAAGGTCAGGAGGCTCCGGACTGGACTTGCTTCTACAGCGACGAGGTAATGTGACCACAAGCCTTTTATTTTCCCGCCAATTCGCCCACACGCGCAAATCCATGCACGCACACTTGACGCGCACAATTACACTCAACTATACGCGCAAGCACCCGTTCATCACCAGCATGACAAAGTTTCCAACTCCACGCGCATTTGGAATTTTGTAGAAACGCCTAAAAATAATTTCTTGCTATTTGTTAAATTCAAACTGTTTTTTTGAAACTTTTGTTTTATTTTAATCAAATGCACTTTACACAGCGGCATGATGCAGCGCCAGTGGGAATAAGAGATAAGATCTCTTAATAAGAGAGGGAATAAAGCGTGAGAATTAAGAGGAAAATGTAAAAAATAAGAGGAAGAGTAAAAATGTCTCGAGGGGCGTGAACGCATTTAATTAAATGTGAAGTGAAAAGCGAGTGCAAAATGATCGCATTATTTAGGTTGATAACAATATAATAAACATCGGAAAAGGTCAAGTTATCCAACAGGAGCTGGCTCGTGAAAACATGCACGTGAAATGGTTTACTTTTTGTTGTTGTTGTTGCCTGTAAATTCACCGGACAATTTGGTATTTCGTGAAAATAAAAATAATTAAAATACCGAGGGGAAAATGAATGAAAATGATTGAACGTGTTTATAAACTTATACAAGACTAATGACGTCAATTTAGAATAAACCGTAACAAAAAATAAAAAGAGAAACACACACAAAGATATCAAATCCAACTAAAATGACGTTTTAACGTACAATCTTTTTCCTTTTTCCAATCTTTCTTTTCCTTTCTTCCATGCGTGACACAAAAGAAATTTCAGTTCTCGCAATCTCCACCAGAATATAAAGCAAAATAGTTGTATATTAATTGTCAATATTGATTACACCTCCATCAATCTTTGAAATAAATTTAATAAATAATAAATAATACATTTATCAAAAATGTTGCAGCTGATATCAACAAGTTTTTAAACTCTAAAGTTAAACGCCATTAAAGAATCATTCGCACGCAAACGTGCAGACACTCAAGCACGCACGAGGACGTGCACACACAATTGACAGCGCAAAAAAAGCCACATTTAGAAAATATAATAGTCTAGAAAAATAGTCGCGTGTAAAAAAAAAATGCAACCCATCCATCCATTTTCTTGATCGCTTGTCTTCACAAGGGTCGCGGGTGCGTAGCATGGAGCCATCCATCCATTTTCTGTACTGCTTTGTCCCCACGGCTGGAGCCTATCCCAGCGGTCATCGGGCAGTAGGCGGGGGACACCCTGAACCGGTTGCCAGCCAATCGCAGGGCACACAGAGACAAACAACCATTTGCACTCGCACTCACACCGAGGGACAATTTGGAGTGCTCAATCGGCCTACCAAGCATGTTTTTGGGATGTGGGAGGAAACCAGAGTGCCCGGAGAAAACCCACGCGGGGAGAACATGCAAACTCCACACAGGGAGGGCCAGAGGTGGAATCGAACCCACACCCTCTTAACTGTGAGGCGGACGTGCTACCCAGTGCTCCACCGAGGCGCCTGGAGCCACTCATCCATTTTTTATTTAAGCAAAGTTGACACTGTTCAAACATCTCATTCGATTTTTTTTCCATAAAACAAAAAAATCAACCGTTGGAAATCACACAGAAAATGAAGCGTTAAAAACGCACCAAAAAAAAAGTCTTGAATTACTCAACAACGCAAGTTCAAAACTTACACACAGAATTAACTGTACCAAAAATAGTGTGAAACATTCATTGCAGCCAATAATTCTCTCTCTCTCTCTCTCTCTCTCTCTCTCTCTCTCTCTCTCTCTCTCTCTCTCTCTCTCTCTCTCTCTCTCTCTCTCTCTCTCTCTCTCTCTCTCTCTCTCTTTGCTTTCACACTCACACACACCACACTCACTCACTCACGCACACTACACACACACAACCACGCTCACACAACACACAAATAAACACACTAGCACAATACAAATAAACACACTCGCACAACATACTAACATACACACACACATACACACGCAAAACATACATACACACACACACACACACACACACACACACACACACACACACACACACACACACACAACACACCCAAGAACACACACACACACACACACACACTCACACAACATACAAAAAATACACACGAAATGAGACGAAAAGGGTTGAAAAGGGAGAACCTCAGCATTAAATTTGACACTGAGCTTTTGCGCTCAGTGTCAAATTTAATGCTGATTGACAATGAGTTGAAACCTTCAGCTGAGCTTGAAACTGTAACAATCTTTGGAATCCCAAAACCGAGATTTAAACCCATCCCTTAGTCTTAATTTGAAACCTTACTTTGAAAGCCCACGCAGGCCTGTCTTGAAATCTTTTGTCGTTTGTCTCACATGAACAATAAAGTCACTTTCCTGTTCACTTGTAATGGAGTCCATTTTGTTGAGCAGTGCCAACTTTTCCAGCGTCTCATGTGAGCGGAAGTCACATCGCGGCCGACTTGTGCCTCTTCTCTCTTGTGCAGGTATACTCCCCAATGGCGGCGGGTTTGGGAATGAGCTCTGTGTCCGGCTACATGTCGGCCACCGGCGGGGCGGCGTCGGCCTCCTTCAACATGGCGTACGGAGGGCCCAGCATCAGCCCTGCCCCCGTGTCCGGAATGGGTGTGTCCTGCCTGGGCAACGGCGGCATGGGCGGAGCCATGAGCCCGTGCGGCAGTGGTGTGGGTCAAGCGGCGGCGGCGGCAGCGCAGCATCACCACCACGCATACGGTGGCGTCAGTCCCGGGGCCCAGTACGGGGGCGGTGGTGGAGGCGGCCTGAACCTCAACCGTGGGCGCGATGCCAAGCCACTGCGGCGCAGCTACCCGCATGCGAAGCCACCATACTCATACATCTCGCTCATCACCATGGCTATCCAGCAGGCGCCCGGCAAAATGCTCACCCTCAGCGAGATCTACCAGTGGATCATGGAGCTGTTCCCCTTCTACCGCAACAACCAGCAGCGCTGGCAGAACTCCATCCGACACTCGCTATCCTTCAACGACTGCTTTGTCAAAGTGTCCCGCTCGCCCGACAAACCCGGCAAAGGGTCCTACTGGACGCTGCACCCAGACTCCGGGAACATGTTTGAGAACGGCTGCTACCTGCGCCGCCAGAAGCGCTTCAAATGCGACAGGAAGAACTTGGTGGAGGGCAGGAAGGAGCGCCGTGGCGGCACCGGCAGCGACTCGCCCTGCATCAATGTCCTCAAACCTCCGGGCCTTGCGTCCAGTCGCCGCTCCCCGCCCAGCCCCGAGGGCACCAAGCTGCCAGGCCCCCAGCTGCTGTCCTCCCTTTCCCTGCCCCCGCCGCATGGCTTGGAGCTGAAGGGTGATGCCCATTACTCCTTCAACCACCCCTTCTCCATCAACAACCTCATGTCGTCCTCCGAGCAGCACAAACTGGACCTGAGGGCCTACGAGGCCCTGCAGTACTCGTCCTACGGCGCCAGTCGGGGCGGCGAGCCACTGGAGGTTCCCTACTACCAGGGGGTCGCCTGTCCCAGAGGGCTGCTCAACACCTCGTAGGGAGCCCCAAAATATGTGGGGTGACTTCAAACTGCCAACTTGAAAGGGCTGCGAGCCGGGGAACGCCCTTCCTGCCTTTTTCCCACCTTTTTGATGCATTACCCGCCTGTTGTCTTTTTCCAGCCTAATCTAACGTAACGTAACCTAACCTAACCTAAGCCCTAACCTGATCCCTAACGCGACACCACGGGCTGAGATGGACACCCTCAAAACCCTGGTTCCCGGCGGCCCGGTCCAGTTCAACGGCTACTTGACGCGCTGCCCTTGGATATCATCTGCTTTCTTCCCAGCCCTCCCACGTGTAAATCTAAAGGGCAATGCCCACTCCACCTTCAATTGCGCTCTCTGCAATTTCACTTCACTCCTTGTGTGGCGGTGGCCAAGAGGTAAGGGAAAAGCCGGAGAAATATGGACAAAGAAACCGGACAGAAGTGGTGGCGATGCAGGAGATGGCGGGAAAAACATAAACCAATAAATAGACGGGCAACTTTTGGGAGAAAAGTCGAGGTGAAAGGTTATCTACGCCACCGTGAGCCATATGGAAGGTGCTGGCAAACATCTGCAAGGGTCAAAGGTCAGTCTGTCTGACGTTCATGAAAAATTGGCAAGGTCAAAGTTGAAGAGAAACGGTGACCTTAGCCTGCCACGATTTGATGATGAGATGAAGATTGTTACGTTTGCATGATGCTGACAAAAATCGGGAGGCGAGTTGGAAAATAATAGCAGGGTGCTTTGCTCTTTTGTGCATGTTTTAACTTATTCCTTTCAAAATAAAACAGCAATGCTTGGACTGCTTGATTTGTGATCTCATCAATGTGAAACCAACCAAGTTGACTACAATAAAAATGGACCTAAAAAGCTAAAAGTTTTATTTGAGCTATTTAAGCTTGAATAGCTTAGTCACAGCTGCTCATAGATGACTTCATCTTGAGTGTCAACTGAGACCCTCACCCAAACAAACAGAGGTGGGCAATTCGCAACATTATGCCAGTCTGTCATCTCTTCATATTAAAAATGAATCATGGAGTCATTCATGCCATCACTATCGGTGGTGTTAGTGAAATACAAAAATACAAACACTCCAAAAGATTCTCCGCACCTTGTAAAAAAGATTTCTTTCAAAGAAGTCTCCATTTTGATCCTGAAATGGAATACATTGCAAAATAACAATTATACAAGTTGTGTGGAACCATTTGAAATCTTTTAGGGTTCTTTGCAACAACAGAATAGAATAGAATAGAATAGAATAGAATGCCTTTATTGCCCGTGTACAACAGGTATACAAAACAGGAAACTACTTTGATAAGTGATCCAACATTAAAGACATGGACACGTACATACATACGAGAACAATATTCAATTCTATAACATATAAGGATTTCACTTTGAATATAGTAATTGAATTAATCAAACAATCACAAAAGGAAAAAATAAGGAACAGTTAGTTTCTACTTCAAAATAGAATTCCGATTTCATTGATTTTCATTAATAATTTGTTAAAATGAATACTAAGAGAAGATATCAGGAAGAGGATTAGGGCCAGTGAAGAAAAAAAAAAAACGAGGGGTGACAGGATTCTGACTTTTTTTTCTCAGTATAGTCAGAATTCTGAGATAAAAAGTCAGAATCCCTTCGTTTTATTTTTTCTTCACTGGCCTAATCCTCTTCCGTACACGAGAGACAAAAGAACCTGACTAATAATGATTTGTTTCGTATTTTGTTGACATGACAGGGACAGTATAAATGAATGATTACTTCTGTAGTTGTACCAGAATTAGGGGACTATTTTTCATTTGTCGTCCCCGAGGCAAGATGTGTGAAGTGTCTAGAATCTACAAGTGTGGACTAATAAATGTGAGGGGGGGGGCCCAAAAGTGAGCATATGGTCCGGGCGGGGAGGCAGCCCCACCAGCACGCTTTCAGAAAAGGCCGCGGCGTGCACCTTCTGGACCAAAACTTTGAAGGACCTGCCGAGGGCCAAGGGGGGGGCTTTTGATGGGGATCCGAATTAATGATGTGCAATAAAACGACAATGGCGCCTTTGAGAAGCGGCCGCAAAAGAGCAAAGAGCCTCTTTCACAATTAAGAGCCACCGCATCGTTTCACAATAAAAGAGGCCCACTTGTGCGCGGCGGTGTGACTTGTTAGCATTAGCATTAGGGTTAGCATGAACCTCCCTCCAGCAACACATTTGGAAAACCTTCATTTGGAAGGCTAAGCCAAAGTGACGCGCTAATTTGAAAGCCCAAAAGTCAGTTTGACGCTGTAAACCCGACTTGACAGCTTCATTTTCACCAGCACCCCTCCAGATCAGAAAGCCCGAGCCATGTTTGAAAGCCCAACTCAGAACGCTCATCTATGTTTCAAAGCCTTATTTGAAGTGCAACAAATCCTAATATTTTGGACCCTAACACGACCTTTTTAAAAAATAAAAGACCTCGACTACATTTGTAGCTTATTTGAAAATCATTGAAGCCCTAACCCTGTCTCGAATGAAGCCCTATTTGAAACGGTAACTTTATCATTCCAGCTCAATCCTTTTTGAAAACGCTCAGCTCGGTCTGAAACCAATTTTGAATCCTTCATGTCTCGTAAGCAAATCTTCACCCCATTTGGATGCCTTACCCAGGCTTGAAGCCGTACTCTTGTTTAACGCGTGCAGGCGTGCGCAGGTGGCGTCACAAGTAGGAGTGAAGAAAGGCGCTCTTTGTTGTCAACGAGTAGATTAGGGATTACCAGCGCGGGACACCCAAGTGGAGTGCGAGACGGCCGACATCTCCGTGGAGACCACACAATTGGGGTTGGCCCCCGTAAGGTGGGGGAGGCTGGAGTGCAACTCTCCCCCAAAAAGAATAAAACTATTATTTGCATTTTCAATGGCATTTTATTGAGACAAGACGCACTGAAGAACAATCTCACCGTTGGTCGTCACGGCGACAAAGGATGTCGTGGCCCAATCCAAATGATTAAACAACAGGGCGCAGGCTTCCCGTGCCAACTTTTTTCCTCAAAACTTCCACCAGACGCTCCAATCTGAAAAACAAGTTTCAATCGTATTACATTGTGCCTGCCAATCATGATTGTTTTTCATGATCAAGGGGTTATTGACGACAATGCTTGAGATTTCCTTGGTTTTAAATTCCAAAGGCCAATTGTGGTCTTGGTCGTGTGATGCCAAGATAGTAGCGATGCATGTCGTGATGTGAAAAAGTTGGAAAAAGTTGTTATAAGGAGAAGATTCCATCAGTCGGCCAACGACCCCCCCTCTGAGCAAACACACTCTATTCGGCGAGTCGGCTCCTTTCATGGTGGCCCCGCCCCCCCGCTGGCAGCCAAATTAGAGCAGAAAGCCTCGGGTTGGAGCCCGGACGACTTAATCTGTTTTCATCACCATCTCATCCCTTCATCTTCAGCCTGATGAGACAGGAAGTCACGTTATGCCCATGTCGCCGTCGCTGCAGATTACTTTGCCTCTGACTGAGAATAACAAAGATGTCACATGCGCCACTGATGATGTCATGGTGAATCTCAACGTCGTTGTGATGTCAAAGTGAATGTTTGTGTCATATTGCAGTGGAAATCGTCCATGTGAGTCACGCGGACGTGTAGGATGTCAAAACAATTTTGTTGTTGGAAGTGGCTCTATCAATAAAGTTTACCTGCAGACTCTCTCGCTGGCGTCACGCTCTGCCTCCTGGGAGCGTAGAAGCTCCGCCTCCACATTATGCTTGTCCTCGGTGAGCTGCTGTAGCTGAGCCAGAAGAGACGGAGCCTGGAAGTGGCCATCATCATCATCGGGGGGCGGAGCCTTTGCGAGTTGCTCGAACCTAAAAGGCGGCAAGCCAATCTGCGTTACGGCGCCCTCTACAGGCTGACATTTTCCGCCTGACGACGGACTCACCTGTGATTGGCTTGTAGCAACTTTAACTCTGCCTCCAGGCGCCTCCTATCGTCCAAGGCCGCGTCTCGCTCCCACTGAAGTTTAATCAGTTCTTCCTGATTGGACGAAAGCCAAAGCAACCATGAGCCTTCACTCGCACCACTCCATTTGTTGACTTGAATTTTGCTGACCTCAGCGAAGTCGTTAAACACCGACACTTGGCAAATAACACGACCTTGCTTAGCAAAAGTTGATCTGGATTCCGAGACGGCGTCATTAAGACGCTCATTACATATGCGTGCAATCACAGCGTTTGACTTTTGACATCCGCAGCATTCCACTTCACACACACGCGGCTTGCTAATGAAGCGGCATGAATGAAACACTTGTTGTGTCCACTGTGTGCGCGAGCCTCCTATTTCCTCAAAGTAGTGACTTGTTTCCGAGGCGGAGGGTTGCCAGTTTGAAGCGGCCGTGTCACTTGGGACAAGGAGTGAAGTCTCCCAAGCTAATGACGTTCCCCCCACCCGTCATGAAGAGGAAGGAAACGGAGGGTCAGTGTGTGTCTTCTCCAGCAGAGTCAGACGAGCGTCTTCAAACGACGAAGTGCTCATTAATCAGCCCAATATGCAAATGAAGTGGTGGGCACGCCAGTGAGCCGACCTTTTATCCTGTCGACTGAAGGTCATGTCTCGGCCGTTAGGCAAAGGAAAAAGAAACCGCGGCGACCCGACGCCACTTTAATGTGACTGACAATCGACATTGCGCAACAAATGACTTCAAGAAGAGAAAAATGTCAAACAATCGACAATTCAATTATTATTTATATAATCGACCTGACTTAAGAAATTACCAGACCCAAAGGGACCAGCGACAAGCCCCCAGACGACATCCTTAATGTACTCGGAAGAATAACTTTTGGAAGTATGCAACGATTTTGAAGAAGCGATGAGCTCAAAGACGGAGTTGAACAAAAGGCTTTAGTGTAGCAAAAGGCGACGGCGACTTTCATCTGTTGGCCGGCTACTCATCGAACATCAGCTGTCAAATTAAAAACGTCTCCAGGCACTAATCCCCCCCCCCCCATTAAGCGCTACATTAATAACAACACGCCACATAAAACAGATGGAAGACTGCAAGCTGTTTTGTGTCTTGTGTGTGCGTACCTTGCTCGGCCTCTGCTCTCGGTCCCGCAAGACTTCCTGCTGCAGCCGTCGACACTGCGGACCAGTCAAAGAGTGACGTTGACATCTGAGCGAGCATCTGAGTTTTGACAAGAAAACACGAGTTCCCCGTTGTGGGATTCCTCAAGGTTGCGTGCTCTGAGATCGAACCATTGAATCAAACAAGCAAGCTAAACAATCAATGTTGACAAATGAATTCAATGAGAAATACAACCCCTGAAACAATTGAGCTCGACCAAAAGACTGCTACGATTTTATACATTTGTGAAATACAGTTCAGTCGGTTGTATTCAACTTTTAATTTTTTATTTTGCCACGGTGTTTACGTTCAAGCCGCGCCTGACGTTAGCGATGCTAATTGGTAATGAAGCTTTTTGCTGAACATGTTTCAATGTTTGTCTTCATGCTGGAACGTGGAGAGCAAAGTATCTTTCAAGGTAGTGTTGAAAGTTGGACGGACTTCAAAAAAATAAAAAACAAGCGGGTCATTGTGGAGGCGGGGAATGGAACCGGCAACCTGGCGGCAGCTGCACACATTTAATAAGCTTGTAATGACCTGATATTAGCTCAATAAAGGCTTGGGGGTGGGGGGGGGCACAGCACCCCCTTGGCTGCCCCCCCGCCCCCTTTTCTAATATTTCCCACAAGTCCTGGTAGCGGCGTCCGATAATCCCTGAGAGATGAGGAGAGGGAACGAGGGACGGCGAGCAGCAGGGGGGAGGAGAGGAATCCTCCAGCATGGAGTGCTCGCTCTCTTCTCCTCCGCCGGGGATTACGCTTGCTTTGAAACATATTTCAGGCGGTGGGCGGGGCAGCATTAAGGTGTTACTGTGGAGGGTGGTGTTAACGCCGAGGGGCGGGGTGTTAATAGATGGTGCGCTGCCGACATCAGCGGGACTTAACGGGAGCGGAATGGCGGCGGGTTAATGGTGGCGGCGGCGGAGAAGGAGGCGGGCACCAATGTGGACCAACATGGCGCTCTACGTCACGCGGAAACGTCTTGGCGCTTCCAGAAATATTGGAGAAACAAATTGAGATTGACGAAAACGAATGGTGTCGCTAAATCCCAAATTAAAGGCACATTAACGAAATACAATAAAGCTGAAAAGTTTTTAAAAAAGTAAGACGATTGAGCAGTCACCGATATCGCGAGCGCTTTTGAAAAGGACATCGGCCAAGGAGTCGTGAGCAAGACGGATGTTTCCCTCAAAATGTCAAGAAAGGAACGGCGCTTTCTAATTCTCAAAATTTTTCATTTCGACTACGATTGTAGAAGAGTCTCAAGAAGGCTCGAATCTCGAAACTGTCGTCAATGACAACACTGTCACTGACAAACACTGACTTGTCAAGTCCAAACAACGGTACTGGCGACTGATGAGCCTTTGTTTGCTCGCACCTTTCAGGTAAAAGGCTCGGAAGAAAGGCTTTGGTTGTTTTGAGTCATCCGGGCCGACAACAGTCAACACGACGTCGCGGTGCTGTATGCAAATATTGGGCGAGGCGCGGCACCGTCCCGATGACAAACACGGGAGACAAACAAAAGATGTGAGGCAGACCTTGGTGAGTGAGCCGTCTCGTTGCTCCATGACAGCCTTCATCTCCTGCGCGGCCATGTGGCGCCGGCGCTGCGCGACCAGCCGGACGTGCTCCACTAGGGCCCGACCCAAGCGGGCCACTTCCTGCGCCGAGGCTGCCTGACAAACGCGGCCCAGGAGCTCCTCCGCTTCCTGCAAGTGGACGACAAGCATGGCTCGCATCGGCACCTTCCAGATGAAGCAAAATAAGGAAAAAGAAGGCGACGACATTACCAAGTCACTGTCACCGAGGGCCTGGCCGTCACTAGCCTCGGACCTACACAAACACAAGGGCAAAGGGACGGGATGGCGGTTACGTGGAAATCGGTTCATCTCTTGGAACTTCTTGCAAGACTACAAAGAATCAAATCAATAGGGCTAACGGCACAAATCAAACCACGGTTTCGACAACTGAGAGGAGTCACAAATCGCACATGTTGGAATGGGCTGCTTCTGGTAGGTCCTTGGTAGTTTTTGGTTGTTGTCGGATATTGTCAATAGCTCTCAGTCCAACGTCTTAGCTTTCGGCTTGCTTTCTACATTTTTATTTTCCTCCCACAGGTTTGCATACGTCTGCCCGGGTTCTCGCAAGTTTCTCGTCGGACCTCGAGGGCATTTTTGCTACTCGTACGTTTTCGGCGGTTGGGCCGGCGAAAGATTGTGATCCGCCGTCCCCCTCGAGGGAAGTTCTTCATTGAGCCCGCCGCTGTTTTGCTGTAATAAACTGTAATAAGATGGCCGACGCGATGCCGCTCTGCGGGGAACAGCAGGTAATGAAAGACCAGCCGCCTCCAATAAAGCTCCTCTAACACCGCGCTTACAGCTCGGCAGCTCGCCTCGCGCTGCACACATGCACGCGTTGGCACGCGCTCAGCTGCCGCCATTACTCGGATCAAGAGTGCGAACAACAATTAAGTCTTCATCTTGGAAAAAGTTGTTGTGCGTCAAATTGCTGACAAACAATTTGACAGAAACATTTTTCACAGCCGTCACACAAAAACTAGCATGTAACAGATACTGTACACACACGGAGATGCACGCACACGCACGCACACACATAGCCCTGACAGATGGAACATGATCGTCCATATTCGCTCCCTCATAAAAGGATTGCGGCCGCCATATCAATCACCCCTCATCCTGGGCTGGAGGGAATTTTGTGCGCGCTTGTGTGTCAGAGGTGTGTGCGAGGGGGGTGGGGTGGGGTTTAATCTCTAATTAGGTTTGCGTGTCTATTTGGCAGCTCCTCGGCTGACG